>NC_083440.1:27169563-27469563 GCF_020745735.1 Hemiscyllium ocellatum | reverse complement strand
TAGTTACCGTTTCCATAGTTACCGTGTCCATAGTTACCGTGTCCATATTTGCCATGTCCATATTTGCCGTGTCCATAGTAATCGTGTGCATGGTTATCATGTCCATTGTTACCGTGTCCATAGTTACCGTGTCCATAGTTACTATGTCCATAGTTACTGTGTCCATAGTTACCCTGTCCATACTTACCGTGTCAATAGTTACTGTGTCCATGGTTATCGTGTCCATAGTTACCTTGTCCTTAGTTACCATGTCCATATTTACCGAATCCATAGTTACTATGTCCATAATTGCCATGTCCCTAATTATTGTATCCATACTTACCGTATCCATAATTATCATGTCCATAGTTACCCTGTCCATAATTAACGTATCCATAGTTACCGTGTTCATATTTACCGTATCCATAATTACCATGTCCATTATTTTGTCCATAGTTGCCATGTCCATAGTTACTGTATCCATAGTTACTGTGTCCATAGTTACCATCAGCATAATTACCGTATCCATAGTTACCTTGTTGATAGTTTCCATATCCATAGTTACCATGTCTATAGGTACTGTATCCATCGTTACCGTGTCCATAGTTACCGTGTTCAGAATTGTCATGTTCATAGTTACCATGTGCATAATTACTGTGTCCTTAGTTACCGTGTCCATAGTTACCGTGTCCATAGCTTCCGGCTCCATAGATACTGTGTCAATAGTGTCCGTGTACATAATTACCGTGTCCATAGTTACCGTGTCCATAACTTCCGGCTCCATAGTTACTGTGTCAAAAGCTCCCGTGTCCATAGTTATCATGTCCATAGTTACTGTGTCCATAGTTACCCTGTCCATAGTTACCGTGTCCATTATTATCATGTCCACAGTTACCGTATCCATAGTTACTGTGTCCATAGTTACCGTGTCCATAACTTTCATGTCCACAGTTACCGTGTTCAGAATTGTCGTGTTTATAGTTACCATGTGTATAGTTACCGTGTCCATAGTTACTGTGTTCAGAATTGTTATGTCCATAGTTACCATGTCCATAAGCTACCGGCCCCATAGTTACTGTGTCCATAGTTACTGTGTCCATAGTTAGCATGTCCAATGTTAGCGTGTGCATGGTTATCGTGTCCATAGTTACTGTGTCCATAGTTACCATGTCCATAGTTACCGTGTCCATAGTTACTGTATCCATAGTAATTGTGTGCATGTTTATCGTGTCCATAGTTAGCATGTCCATGGTTATCGTGTCCATATTAGCCGTGTCCATAGTTAGCATGTCCATAGTTATCGTGTCCATATTAGCCATGTCCATAGTTAGCATGTCCATAGTTGCTGTGTCCATAGCTACCGGCTCCATATTTACCATGTCCATAGTTATCATGTACATGGTTATCGTGTGCATGTTTATCATGTCCATAGTTAGCATGTCTATAGTTAGCATGTCCATAGTTACTGTGTCCATAGTAATCGTGTGCGTGTTTATCATGTCCATAGTTACCGTGTCCATAGTTACCGTGTCCATAGTTACCATGTCCATAGTTACCATGTCAATAGTTAGCATGTCCATAGTTACCGTGTCCATAGTTACCGCATCCATAGTTACCATGTCCATGATTACCAAGTCCATAATTACTGTGTACATAATTATCGCGTCTGTAATTATCGTGACCATAGTTACCGTGTCCATAGTAATCGTGTGCATGTTCATTATATCCATAGTTACCGTGTCCATCGTTACCGTGTCCATAGTAATCGTGTGCATGTTTATCATGTCCATAGCTACCGTGTCCATAGTTACTGTGTCCATAGTTAGCATGTCCATAGTTACCGTGTCCATAGTTAGCATGTCCATAGTTAGCGTGTGCATGGTTATCACGTCCATAGTTAGCATGTCCATAGTTACCATGTCCATAGTTACCGTGTCCATAGTTACTGTGTCCATCGTAATCATGTGCATGTTTATCATGTCCATAGTGACCGTGTCCATAGTTAGTGTATCCATAGTAATTGTGTGCATGTTTATCATGTCCATAGTTACTGTGTCCATAGTTACCATGTCCATGATTACCAAGTCCATAATTACTGTGTACATAATTATCGCGTCTGTAATTATCGTGACCATAGTTACCGTGTCCATAGTAATTGTGTGCATGTTCATCATATCCATAGTTACCGTGTCCATCGTTACCGTGTCCATAGTAATCGTGTGCATGTTTATCATGTCCATAGCTACCGTGTCCATAGTTACTGTGTCCATAGTTAGCATGTCCATAGTTACCGTGTCCATAGTTAGCATGTCCATAATTAGTGTGTGCATGGTTATCACGTCCATAGTTAGCATGTCCATAGTTACCGTGTCCATAGTTACTGTGTCGATCGTAATCGTGTGCATGTTTATCATGTCCATAGTGACCGTGTCCATAGTTAGTGTATCCATAGTAATTGTATGCATGTTTATCATGTCCATAGTTATCACGTCCATAGTTAGCATGTCCATAGTTACCATGTCCATAGTTACCGTGTCCATAGTTACTGTGTCCATCGTAATCATGTGCATGTTTATCATGTCCATAGTGACCGTGTCCATAGTTAGTGTATCCATAGTAATTGTGTGCATGTTTATCATGTCCATAGTTATCATGTCCATAGTTACCGTGTCCATAGTTACTGTCTCCATAGTTAGCATGTCCATAGTTAGCGTGTGCATGGTTATCATGTCCATAGTTACTGTGTCCATAGTTACCGTGTCCATAGTTACTGTATCCATAGTAATTGTGTGCATGTTTATCATGTCCATAGTTAGCATGTCCATAGTTACTGTGTCCATAGTTACCATGTCCATACTTATCGCATCCATAGTTACCCTGTCCATAATTACCGTGTCAATAGTTACCGCGTCCATGGTTATCGTGTCCATATTTACCGTGGCCACAGTTACCATGTCCATAGTTACTGTACCCATAGTTACCGCATCCATAGTTACCATGTCCATGATTACCAAGTCCATAATTACCATGTACGTAATTATGGGGACCATAGTTACCGTGTCCATAGTAATCGTGTGCATGTTTATCATGTCCATAGTTATCGTGTCCATAGTTACTGTGTCCATAGTTAGCATGTCCAATGTTAGCGTGTGCATGGTTATCGTGTCCATAGTTACTGTGTCCATAGTTACCATGTCCATAGTTACCGTGTCCATAGTTACTGTATCCATAGTAATTGTGTACATGTTTATCGTGTCCATAGTTAGCATGTCCATGGTTATCGTGTCCATATTAGCCGTGTCCATAGTTAGCATGTCCATAGTTATCGTGTCCATATTAGCCGTGTCCATAGTTAGCATGTCCATAGTTGCTGTGTCCATAGCTACCGGCTCCATATTTACCATGTCCATAGTTATCATGTACATGGTTATCGTGTGCATGTTTATCATGTCCATAGTTAGCATGTCCTTAGTTACTGTGTCCATAGTAATCGTGTGCATGTTTATCATGTCCATAGTTACCGTGTCCATAGTTACCATGTCCATAGTTATCCTGCCCATTCTTACTGTATCCATACTTACTGTATCCATAGTTACCGTGTCCATAATTATTGTGTCCATATTTAGCATGTCCATAGTTACTGTGTCCATAGTTACCATGTCCATAGTTACCATGTCCTTGGTTACTGTGTCTATAGTTAGCATGCCCATAGTTACGGTGTCCATAGTTAGCATGTCCATAGTTAGCGTGTGCATGATTATCATGTCCATAGTTAGCATGTCGATAGTTATCGTGTCCATATTTGCCGTGTCCATAGTTACTGTGTCCATAGCTACCGGCTCAATATTTACCATCTCCATAGTTATCATGTACATGGTTATCGTGAGCATGTTTATCATGTCCATAGTTAGCATGTCCATAGTTACAGTGTCCATAGTTACCATGTCCATAGTTAGCATGTCCATAGTTACCGTGTCCATAGTTACCATGTCCACAGTTACCATGTCCATAGTTACTATGTCCATAGTTACCGTGTCCATAGTTATCTTGTCCATATTTACTGTGTCCATAGTTACCATGTCCATAGTAATCGTGTGCATGTTTATCATGTCCATAGTTACCGTGTCCATAGTTACTGTGTCCATAGTTAGCATGTCCATAAATACCGTGTCCATAGTTACCGTTTCCATAATTATCGTGTCCATAATTACCGTGTCCATGGTTACTGTGTCCATAGTTACCTTGTCCTTAGTTACCATGTCCGTAGTTACTGAATCCATTGTTACTGTGTCCATAGTTACCATGTCCATAATTATTGTATCCATAGTTACCGTAGTCATAGTTACTGTGCCCATAGTTACCGTAGCAATAGTTACCGTGCCCACAGTTACTGTGTCAATAGATACCGCATCCATAGTTAACATGGCCATGATTACCATGTCCATAATTACCGTGTACTTAATTATCGCATCTGTAATTATCGTGACCATAGTTACCGTGTCCATAGTAATCGTGTGCATGTTTATCATGTCCATAGTTACCGTGTCCATAGTTAGCGTGTCCATAATTATCGTGTCCATAATTACCGTGTCCATGGTTATTGTGTCCATAGTTACCTTGTCCTTAGTTACCATGTCCGTAGTTACTGAATCCATTGTTACTGTGTCCATAGTTACCATGTCCATAATTATTGTATCCATAGTTACCGTAGTCATAGTTACTGTGCCCATAGTTACCGTAGCAATAGTTACCGTGCCCACAGTTACTGTGTCCATAGATACCGCATCCATAGTTAACATGGCCATGATTACCATGTCCATAATTACCGTGTACTTAATTATCGCATCTGTAATTATCGTGACCATAGTTACCGTGTCCATAGTAATCGTGTGCATGTTTATCATGTCCACAGTTACTGTGTCCATAGTTAGCATGTCCATAGTTACCGTGTCCATAGTTACCGTGTCCATAATTATCGTGTCCATAATTACCGTGTCCATGGTTATTGTGTCCATAGTTACCTTGTCCTTAGTTACCATATCCATAGTTACTGAATCCATTGTTACTGTGTCCATAGTTACTGTGTCCATAATTATTGTATCCATTGTTACCGTACCCATATTTACCGTGCCCATAGTTATTGTGTCCATAGTTACCGCATCCATAGTTACCATGTCCATGATTACCATGTCCAGATTTACCGTGGACATAATTATCGCATCCGTAATTATCGTGACCGTAGTTACCGTGTCCATATTTACTGAGTCCATAGTTACCGTGTCCATAGTTACCATGTCCATGGTTACCGTGTGCATGGTTATCGTGTCCATAGTTACTGTGTCAATAGTTACCGCGTCCATGGTTATCGTGTCCATATTTACTGTGACCAAGTTACCATGTCCATATTTGCCGTGTGCATATTAGCCGTGTCCATAGTAATTGTGTGCATGGTTATCATGTCCATTGTTACCGTGTCCATAGTTACCGTTTCCATAGTTACCGTGTCCATAGTTACCGTGTCCATATTTGCTGTGTCCATATTTGCCATGTCCATAGTAATCGTGTGCATGGTTATCATGTCCATTGTTACCGTGTCCATAGTTACCGTGTCCATAGTTACTATGTCCATAGTTACTGTGTCCATAGTTACCCTGTCCATACTTACCGTGTCAATAGTTACTGTGTCCATGGTTATCGTGTCCATAGTTACCTTGTCCTTAGTTACCATGTCCATATTTACCGAATCCATAGTTACTATGTCCATAATTGCCATGTCCCTAATTATTGTATCCATACTTACCGTATCCATAATTATCATGTCCATAGTTACCCTGTCCATAATTAACGTATCCATAGTTACCGTGTTCATATTTACCGTATCCATAATTACCATGTCCATTATTTTGTCCATAGTTGCCATGTCCATAGTTACTGTATCCATAGTTACTGTGTCCATAGTTACCATCAGCATAATTACCGTATCCATAGTTACCTTGTTGATAGTTTCCATATCCATAGTTACCATGTCTATAGGTACTGTATCCATCGTTACCGTGTCCATAGTTACCGTGTTCAGAATTGTCATGTTCATAGTTACCATGTGCATAATTACTGTGTCCTTAGTTACCGTGTCCATAGTTACCGTGTCCATAGCTTCCGGCTCCATAGATACTGTGTCAATAGTGTCCGTGTACATAATTACCGTGTCCATAGTTACCGTGTCCATAACTTCCGGCTCCATAGTTACTGTGTCAAAAGCTCCCGTGTCCATAGTTATCATGTCCATAGTTACTGTGTCTATAGTTACCCTGTCCATAGTTACCGTGTCCATTATTATCATGTCCACAGTTACCGTATCCATAGTTACTGTGTCCATAGTTACCGTGTCCATAACTTTCATGTCCACAGTTACCGTGTTCAGAATTGTCGTGTTTATAGTTACCATGTGTATAGTTACCGTGTCCATAGTTACTGTGTTCAGAATTGTTATGTCCATAGTTACCATGTCCATAAGCTACCGGCCCCATAGTTACTGTGTCCATAGTTACCGCATCCACAATTATCGTGTCCATAGTTACCCTGTCCATTGTTTCTGTGTCCTTAGTTACCGTGTCCATAGTTACCATGTCCATCGTTACCGTGATCATAATTACCATTTCCATATTTACCGTGTCCATAGTTACCATGTCCATAATTATCCTGTCTACAGTTGATGTGTCCATAATTATCATCTCCATAGTTACCTACTCCATAGTTACCATGTCGATAGTTACCGTCTCCATAATTAGCGTGTCAATAATTACCGTGTCAATAGTTACCATGTTCAGAATTGTTGTGTCCATAGTTACCGTGTCCATAGCTACTGTGTCCATAACTTTCATGTCCATAGTTACCCTCTCCATTGTTTCTGTGTCCTTAGTTACCGTGTCCATAGTTACCATGTCCATAGTTACCGTATCCATAATTACCGTGTCCATAGTTACCATGATCATAGTTACCATGTCCATAATTATCATGTCCATAGTTGCTGTGTCCATAATTACCGTGTCCATAGTTACCATGATCATAGTTACCATGTCCATAATTATCATGTCCATAGTTGCTGTGTCCATAATTATCGTGTCCATAGTTATCATGTCCGTAGTTACCGTGTCCATAGTTATCGTGTCCATAGTTATCATGTCCATAGTTACCGTGTCCATAGTTACCGTGTTCATAGTTATCGTGTCCGTAATTACTGTGCCCATTGTTACCATGTCCATAGTTACTGTGTCCATAGTTACCGTGTCCGTAATTATCGTGTCGATAGTTACCGTATCCATAGTTTCTGCGTCCATGATTACAGTGTTTGTCATGATGTGGAGGTGCCAGAGTTGGACTGGGATGGACAAGGTCAGAAGTCACATGACACCAGGTTATAGTCACATGGGTTTAGTCGGAAGCACTAGCTTTTGGAGCACTGCCCCCTTTCTTGACTTCATCTGACAAAGGAGGATTGCTGAGAAAGTTTCTGATTCCAAATGAACCTGTTGGACTATAACCTGGTGTCGTTGGACTTCCAACAGTGCCTTGTGTTCCAGTCTCCGAAGATCCAGGCATTACCCGACAGAGTCCACTTCTGACACCGGGCAGACAAGCCAAACCCAATCAGCCTCCCCATCACTGGATTCAGCCGTTCAATTGTTCCTCACCGGAATTTCCAAAAAAAAAACAGATCATGGACACCAAGTTTATAACTTAAACACAAATTAAAAATTTATTACCAACTGTTATCAGAACACAGATGAACCACAAGCAAATCTTATAAACATCCCTGATCTTGATATGGTTAATGTAATTTCTGCAGTTTCACACACACACACACACACACATATTTCTTTATTCACACATATACACACACACACACCTAATTCACGCGCATACACACACACACACACACAGATACACACTAGACCCACACACACATACAAAGACACACTAAGACCCACACACATATACACACTAGACCCACACTACCTTCACACACACACACATACATTCACACACCACACACATATTACACACACACACACACACAATTCTCTATCTCACACACACACACACACACACATACACACACACACACACACACACACACACACACACACACACTCTCTCTTGGTATAAGTGGGGTAATTTCTATACTAAAACAGAAATTTAATGAATAAAAGTTGAAATTGTAAGACTAATAATTTACTAAGGCCATAAAGAAGCATGAACTGTAAGTCACCTCTGTAAAGCCAGGAACATGGTAACCTTGGGCAAGAAACCAAGGAATGCTTCAGTTAGACACAGAGGCCAAAATACAATGAAAGCTCTTTTCATGACATACACAAAAATCAATAAATGTTATAACTAGTAGAACATGAAGATAAGGGAATGTACCAAATAGCAGAAATTGTAAAATAATATAACATTTTAATTAAAGAAATTGGCAGAGAAAAGCGTGAAATGCTTTAACCAATGGAATTGTCATTAATGATTTTTAATGTAAGAAAATCCATAGCGTGAGATGTTTAAACCAATGAAATTATCACCAATGCATTTGAAGGGAAAAATAATGTATATGGATTAGTGCTGTAAAATCTCCCGTTGCAATTTCTGAAGTCTTTTTTGGAAACTCGCCCAATCTTCAAAGATTGAATAAACATCTGTTGCTCCGTTTGTGTGTGTCTCGCAGTATTTCGATTTGCCACGGGAGAAGTGATAGCCGGTGGGGATAAGGACTGATACCAGTCAACTTGGAGTTCGCCTTTTTGAACTTAACCTTGCGGACAGTCTCCCTTGATACAAGGGTTAAAGGACAGTCCGGGGTTGGCAGAGTTCGGAGGCAGGACCCGGTTGTTCTGAATCAGATCCCTAGAGTTAGAATAGTTAACCAAGTGTCAGGAACTATTCTCCGGAGATTCAGAAAGGCTATACAGAAATCACTTATAACAAATTTGGGGGCTCGTGTCCGTGATCCTAAACAGAACTCCCACGGGAGGCTCTGAATGATTCTGGGACACTGTGACACACACAGATGTTTGAGCAAACGATGTGAATAGGTGGCGCTCGCAATAAAGTAAAAAGGTTGAAGCTTCGAAAAAGTAAAAAGGTGATTTTTTACTTTGAGTCGGACAACTCCGTGCACAGGATCAAGGTAAGAACCTTCTCTGGTATTTGGGGTTATCGCGGAATTGAGAAGGGTACACTGCCTTGTCGACTCGGTGGTTGTGACAGGTAACCGGGATACAAGGGTTAATTGAGTAACCAGAGTGTAGGTTAGCCTGAAGACCAACCATGGGTGGCCGAGGTTCCAGGTCTAAAAAGGAACGGGAAGACGAAACCCCAAAAATTCCCCTTGATAGTCCGCTGGGACGAAAATTGGGGAATTGGAGTCCCTACGAAAGTCGGGGCTTAAAGAAAAAGGAAATGATAAAATACTGTTGTTTTGTTTGAGTAAAAGAACCCATCCGTCCGCCATCAGTGATCTGGCCAAAATTTGGATCGGACCAGGATTGGGTTTGTCAAATTTTAAATGATTATGTAAAGAATAAACAGTATCCAGGTTTAAAGGAGAGTGAGTATGCTGCATGTTGGGTAGGGAACCTGACAGCAACTGCTCCAACCCCAGTACCCTTATATCCTTTAACCCCACTGAATGAGAGTAAGTGGGAAGTGTTAGAGAACTTACCCCCGCCTGTGGCACCCCCGCCATATGCTCTTCAGGAGGAACAACGGCAGCGGCCGTTGGAGAATCGGGAGCGGGATCCAGGGGATCTGGCGAAGGGGACGTGGAAGCCACAGCAGCAGGAGCTGAGGGGGTAAGGAGATCTGCACGACTAAAGGAGAGAGAGATGAGGGGAAAAGGTGATAAAGAAGTAGTGAGACTGTGTCCCCTACGGGAGGTCCCGTTTGGGGAACGGACCACAGGATTTGTTGTAGCCCCATTAAACTCAAATTATATAAGACAACTGAAGTTTATTTTTTACCAGCAGCTTGCAGTAAGACCGACAGAGAGAGAGAGAGTGCGAGAACTGCTCGCAAAACATTTAACCCTCTGTGATTCGGTTTGAATGCACATTGGTTTGTTGGTGATTGAATGAGGAAGTTTTATTCACTGGAGCTTGAGTTCCAGGATTGTTTTAAATGTGATCTTTATGTAAACTTAACATGATTTATTTTCAATATGTGAAGGACAGTTGTAGTTTCAGTTCAACAGTAGACTGTCGGGAAAAAAAAGACGATAACTTCCATGGTTATTATCTGAGACCTTGGATTCGGCCATGAGAATTTTTTTTTAAACTTGAATTGACAAATTATTGTAAGACAGCTCTGATTATTTTACGACCTAAAGTATTGTAATTGAGAAATAATTGGTCAGGAGTACATAAGAAAACTAATTTTGGATCTAAATTAGGGTACTAAATCTGGGTGATTACAGTGGATTTTAAAATTGGGAACTGTATGCATTTTACATTTTAAATATTAAATACTAAATAAATGGACGTAAATATATAAATATGTTTACAAGTTAGGAACAGGCTTTAAAGTTAGTCAAGCATGAATTAATAAATTGGTGTTTGAGGATATGAGAAGCTAGGAACATTGCAATATTTCTTAAAAAAAGGAAGAACGTATCGATTAAAGTGCCAATAGGGGACAAGGAGATTGGTTTTGTGTGTGACCCCCTCACCAGTGGGGAGGTCGGAATATTTAAAAGGAAATGACGGTCCTGGATGAGAATCCGATAGGATTGTCTGAACAAATTAATTTATTTTTGAGGCCCAGTCTGTATATGTGGGCTGAGTTAATGTCTATTTTTGAACATGCTATTTACTGGGGGAGAAAGGATACTGGATAGGGAAAGTGTTAAATTGAGATTAAAAAAAAACTAGTAGCAGTGCCGATATTAAGCTTGCCGGACAATTTGGCATGAGAGGGGGATGGTTAGGGGTGAAGACAAATATCCCCTTCAGAACCCTAACTGGGACCACCACAATATAGAAGAGTGGAATAATATGTTAGACATGCAAAATTTGATAATCCAAGGGATACAAACTTGCATCCCCAAACAACAAAATTTAGCCAAGGTTTTCGACCTGAGGCAGGGAAAGGACGAGTCTCCCTGTGCATTCTTACACAGATTAAGGGAGTCGGTTAGGAAATGTTCGGGTATAGACCCAGATGGGGAAATAGGATGACGGATGGTAAAGGTTCACTTCGTGACAAAGGCATGGCCTGATATCCAGAAGAAGTTACAGAAGATAGAGGACGGGAACAGTAGAAATGAGTCGGAGTTGTTACAGGAGGTTCAGAAAGTATTTGTATAGCGAGACATAATGGCGGAGGAACGGAAGGCTAAGATAATGGTAGCAGTAGTAAGGGAGGACTGTATGAAAGACAAAAGGAGTCGGATAAATAGGGTGGTTATCTAAATCTAAATATTTATGTCTTAGTGGGCCGGCCCCCGATAGGAATTTTGTGTTGGTGAAGATTTATGTGTGTCTTTGTGTGTGTAAATTTGATTGTAAAAAAAGGTCTCTGTAGATGTGAGAATTTGTGTTTGTGTATGGATTTTTTTTAAAAAAGGCTTCTCAGCTAACAAGCAGTTTAACACTTTGTGCTCTGGCTTGAATTCATCTGTTTGTTAATGGTTTTATGTGTGAAACTTGTTGTTTGTCATTTGATTCAGTGTGCTATTTTTGATTGTAATTTTATGAATGCTCAACGTTATTTTTTTTTCTCATGATATGATTTTATTAGAACTTAAGGAGGACTCTGACACTGGGAGAAAACAGCAGTATAGGTGGACTGTCTTAGCTGAAGGTTTTACCGAGTCACCAAACTTGTTTGGACAGATCCTAGAACAAGTTCTTGAGGGCTTGACTTTAAGACCAACTTTAAAGTTAATTCAGTATGTGGACGACCTCCTGTTGTCCGGTCCCACCCAAACTGACACACAGCAGGGAACCAATGATTTATTAAACTACCTTGCAGTGAAGGGATTGCGAGTTAGTCAGAACAAACTACAGTATGTGGAACGGGAAGTAAGATATTTAGAGCATTTGATCAGTCAAGGGCAGAAGAGAATAAGCCCTGAAAGAGTAAAGGGAATTGTAGAATTAGGACTACCCCGAATTAAGAGGGAACTCCGAAAGTTCCTGGGTTTGCTAGGTTATTGCAGACTCTGGATATATAATTATGCTACTCTTACAAAAAGGCTATACCTGCAGCTAACAGAGGAGGCTCCGGACAGGGTTAAATGGGACCCAGAAGGAAAGATGCTGATTGAAACTTTAAAAAAAAATTAGTTACAGCACCGGTTTTGAGCTTGCCAGATTTTAATAAAGATTTTCGACTCTTTGTTAACGCCAAGCACGGGACGGCTTTTGGGGTCTTGACTCAGGAATGGGGTGGACATAGAAAACCTGTAGCTTTCCTCTCCAGAATCCTAGACCCCGTTTCACGGGGTTGGCCCGAATGTGTACAAGCAGTAGCAGCCACTGCTAAGCTAGTGGAAGAAAGCCAGAAACTGACGTTTGGAGCACCACTGACTGGGGTTACTCCTCACCAAGTCCGCACTATTCTGAATCAAAAAGCGGGACGATGGCTCACAGACTCCCGAATCCTGAAATATGAGGCAGTGCTCTTAGATAGAGAGGACCTTAAGATAGACGTGGGTGCATGTTCAAATCCGGCTGACTTCTTATGGAAAGGAGGACCATTCATGAGATTGAGTGCAAGGTGGTAATAAGTTAGAACAATTCCAAACTCACACGACATGAGGGGTGGTATCCACCTTCAGGAAAATGAGGCAGGGGAGCAGGGCCTCCAGGGGCAAATGTACCCAGTTACACAGAGAGATAGGCTGCCAGTGAGGCAGGGGAGCAGTGGCTCCGGAACAGATGTACAAAGAAATAGGCTGCTGATAAGGCAGGGGGTAACAGAAACTCTGAGGGTAGATGCGAATTAATATGGGTAACTTGAGAGTGAGTTTCAGGACGTTGAGACAGTAAGTAGACTGTATTGCGCTTCGTGGGGGCTATACGGCGCGTAGGGCTGCATTGATGTTACTGACAACCGACGCTGAACAGTTCCCAGACACAGAATACAGTGACAGGCAGACATAGACAGAGAGACCAACACCGTATGAGAGAGAGAGAGAGAGAACGGAAGCTATTTCATTTTGTTGAGTTTCTGGCTAAAAGTCATCTGTTCGTTAGTGCATGAATGTTTGAGTGTTTATCACCTAGAGCTTGAGTCATGAGATATGTGTATCTGTAAATATGTTGAGACTCTGGGCTTCGCTGTTTCTCGTTTACTCCACCAGGGATTCCTGACTCAGACACCACCTCTGGATTTCGCTGTGCACACTATTGAACCCGGTGAAGGGGTTTTGATCAAACATTGACAACAGTTAACTCTCGAACTTGTGTGGGACGGCCCGTTCCTAGTACACCTCACCATTGAACGGCAGAGAAAAGCTGGCAAATGGCCAGTTACCTCTCCAGTTAAGAAAGGAGTCTGGACAGCCGAATCAACACGTGACCCACTATAATTCAGACTGAACAGACTTTGATTAACTGACTATACTATGGCGACGTGCGTGCGGGGACTGTTTCTTCAGAATTGTATGTTAATCTTGTTTTGTGCTTTGATATATTGTTTAAGTTCTTAGCACTAGTCAGAATTATGCTGCTATTCCTGTTACTTCTGAGTTTTGCTCATATATCTTTTTCAGATGTTGTGTTAATGATTTCTGTTTCGGAATTTCCACAAGTTATAAAAATTGATGCTTGCAGCCTAAGTAGAATGCCCAGATGTAGAGTTTCAAAGGGAATATCTTTCCTCCAAGATATTTCTTCACACCCTACCGAACCGCAAAAGCCACCGCCTAGCATCACTATCCATAGAGCCTCCTTTAGCCCAGCCCTAAACTGTTTTGACAGGAAGTGTCATCCTATATATATCTCACCATTAAAAATGCTTCCTCTGAAGACTCATTTCCCCATAAAAATGGGTCTCAACTCCTTAGTAAAAATTTAAAGATAGAGATGACAGTGTATGGGAAGCGTTTTGTGGGCTGCTATTTTTGAATTGGCGTCGGACGGGGACAGCCTTTGGGATTCCTTGATTCTAAACTGCAACCTTTAACCCCTTACACTGATCCAAAGTCACTGCAGATTATAAAGGTTAAAGACCTGAGACAGACTCTTGAAATAGAAACAGGATATGGATAAACAAATGCCTGGATTGAATGGGTTAAGTATACTGTAAAAAGCCTGAACAAAAGCAATTGCTATGCATGTGCCTCCGGTAGGGCAGTGTCTCAGGGAGTTCCCTTTCCGCTCGGGTGGGAGCGAAACAAACAGGGCTTGGAATGTATGATAGCCCTATATCAAGATGAGACTGCATGGAAAAATCCGAATTGTGCCTCTTTGTCTTTGATGTTCTCTTCCTTAAAAGGACATAAGAGGCAAGCTCCCTCTGTGTTTTCTGCCGCTGTTGGGAATCACACATCGTGTGTTTATAGACAGGGTGGATCTATTGATTTGGGGGAGCTGAGATTGTGTTCAGTGATTAAAAATGTTACTGAAGCAGTGGAAGGAAGAAATTACTCATCTTTAAACGTTCCCCGAGCGGATCTGTGGTGGTATTGTGGAGGAAAACTACTGAGACCCACCCTGCCCCCTGATTGGAAGGGGATATGTGCAATTGTACAATTGGCAATACCATTCACCCTGGCATTTGAAAGAGAACATTTAGTTGGGAAAAAAGGAAGCGATAAGAGATCACTGCTATCCACTTCTTTTGATAAAGGGATTTATCTTGATTCAATAGGGGTCCCTAGGGGAGTGCCTGATGAGTTTAAAGCTCGTAACCAGACTTCAGCAGGCTTTGAATCATCCCTATTCTGGTGGGTTACTATTAATAAGAATGTGGATTGGATAAACTACATTTATTATCACCAAGCACGGTTTATTAACCATACTAGAGATGCAGTAAAGGGTTTGGCCGAATAACTGGATGCCACCAGTCGTATGGCTTGGGAAAATAGACTGGCCTTGGACATGCTCTTAGCTGAAAAGGGGAGCGTTTGTGTCATGATAGGCTCTCAATGTTGTACTTTTATTCCCAACAATACGGCCCCTGATGGCTCGGTGACCCGTGCCCTGGAAGGTCTCCACGCACTGGCTGATGAGATAGCTGAGAATTCATGTGTAAATACTAATTGGACTGGCTGGCTAGAGTGGTGGTTCGATAAATGGAAGGGGGTGATGGTCTCAGTGGTGATTACACTTCTGTTGGTTATCGGGATTTTAGTTGCTTTGGGCTGTTGTATAATTCCATGTCAGCGTGGTCTAATTACACGCCTAATTGAGACTACTTTGATTAAGAGTGACCCGCATACAGTTGTGGGCATTCACCTACAAGCAGATGCAAACGATACTGAAGCTGATTGGAATAGACAAGCTATTATCATGTTGCAAAAATTACAGACTGAATAAAAAGACGGGGCAATTGATATGGTTAATGTAATTTCTACAGTTTCACACACACACACATATTTCTTTATTCACACATATACACACACACACACCCAATTCACGCGCATACACACACACACAGATACACACTAGACCCACACACACTTACAAAGGCACACTAAGACCCACACACATATACACACTAGACCCACACTACCTTCACACACACACACATATACATTCACACACCACACACATATTACACACACACACACCCAATTCTCACACACACACACACACACACACACACACACACTCTTGGTATAAGTGGGGTAATTTCTATACTAAAACAGAAATTTAATGAATAAAAGTTGAAATTGTAAGACTAATAATTTACTAAGGCCATAAAGAAGCATGAATTGTAAGTCACCTCTGTAAAGATAGGAACATGGTAACCTTGGGCAAGAAACCAAGGAATGCTTCAGTTAGACACAGAGGGCAAAATACAATGAAAGCTCTTTTCATGACATACACAAAAATCAATAAATGTTATAACTAGTAGAAGATGAAGATATCAAAAAGCAGAAATTGTAAAATAATGTAACATTTTAATTAAAGAACTTGGCAGAGAAAAGCGTGAAATGCTTTAAACAATGGAATTGTCATTAATGATTTTTAATGTAAGAAAATCCATAGCGTGAGATGTTTAAACCAATGAAATTATCACCATTGTATTTGAATGGAAAAATAATGTACAAGTATTAGTGCTGTAAAATCTTCCGTTGCGATTTCCGAAGTCTTTTTTTGGAAACTCGCCCAATCTTCGAAGATTGAATAAACATCTGTTGCTCCGTTTGTGTGTGTCTCGCAGTATTTCGATTTGCCACGGGAGAAGTGATAGCCGGTGGGGATAAGGACTGATACCAGTCAACTTGGAGTTCGCCTTTTTGAACTTAACCTTGCAGACAGTCTCCCTTGATACAAGGGTTAAAGGACAGTCCGGGGTTGGCAGAGTTCGGAGGCAGGACCCGGTTGTTCTGAATCAGATCCCTAGAGTTAGAATAGTTAGCCAAGTGTCAGGAACTATTCTCCGGAGATTCAGAAAGCCTAGACAGAAATCACTTATAACACGTGTGATGGGAGAGGTGTTAGGTGTGATGGGAGAGGTGCCGTGTGTGATGGGAGAGGTGTTAGGTGTGATGGGAGAGGTGTTAGGGGTGATGGGAGAGGTATTAGGGGTGATGGGAGAGGTGTTAGGTGTGATGGGAGAGGTGCCGTGTGTGATGGGAGAGGTGTTAGGTTTGATGGGAGAGGTGTTAGGGGTGATGGGAGAGGTGTTAGGTGTGATGGGAGAGGTGTTAGGTGTGATGGGAGAGGTGTTAGGTGTGATGGGAGAGGTGTTAGTGTGATGGGAGAGGTGTTAGGTGTGATGGAAAATGTGTTAGGGGTGATGGGAGAGGTGTTAGGTGTGATGGGAAAGGTGGCGTGTGTGATGGGACAGGTATTGGGTGTGATGGAGGAGTGGACTAGGTTGACCCAGAAGGAACGATCTCTGCGGAATGCAGACAGGGGGAGGGAAGGGAAGACGTGTTTAGGGATAGCGTCGTGTTGGAGTTGGCAAAAATGGCGGAGGATTATTCTTCGCATTTGAAGGCTGGTGGGGTACAAGGTGATAAGTGGTCTCTATGGTAACTGGGTGTAGTCAGGTTCTGTCTCTATGGTAACAGGGTGCAGTTGGCTTCTGTCTCTATGGTAACAGGACGCAGTTGGGTTCTGTCTCTATGGTAACGGGGTGCAGTCGGGTTCTGTCTCTCTAGTAACAGGGTGCGGTTGGTTTCTGTCTCTATGGTAACAAGGTGCAGTTGAGACTAATCTCTGTCATCCAGAACATAGAGACAGAAACCAACCGCATCGTGTTACCACAGTGACAAAGCTCACCTGTGAGTCTGTGTGTTTATGTCTGTGTGTGTATGTGAGGGGGAGCGTGTTCGTGTGTCTGTATGACTGCATGTCTGTGTGTGTTGGTATGTGTGTTTATGCATCTTTCTGTCTGTGTGTGTGTCTGCATGTCTGTGTATGTGTGAGAGAGTGTGTTCGTGCGTATATGTGTCTGCATGTCTCTGTGTTTCTGTGTGTGAAGGAGTGTGTATGTTTAAGCATCTTTCTGTCTGTGTTTGTGTTGTGTGTGTGAGAGAATGTGTCTGCATAAACTGTGTTTCTGAATTTGTGTGTTGGTGTGTAAGTCTGCATGTCTGTGTGTGTGTTTGTGTTTGTTTCTGTGTGCATATGTTTATGCATCTGTGTGTGAGCGTGTGCGCGTTCGTGTGTATGAGTGTGTGTGTGTGTACACGTGTGTATGTGTGAGTGTGTGTCTTTGGGTGTCTGTTTGAGTGAGTGATAATGTGTATCTGCGTGTCTGTTTGTGTGTGTGTGTTTATGTATCTCTATCTGTGCAAATGTGAGAGAGAGTATGTATTCGTGTGTGTGTGTGTGTGTGAGACTGTATGTCTGTGAGTGTGTGAGTGTATGTGTATCTGTGCGTTTGTGAGTGTGTATATCTGTGTGTGTATATCTGTGTCTGTTTATGTGTGTGTGTGTGTGTGTGTGTGTGTGAGTGTGAGAGAGTGTGTGAGTATCCTTCCTGCTGAATGCATGAATAAAGCCCTTGTTTTAACCTGAGAGAGAGTTTGTTGCTGGTCATTGAAACATTAGCTTCACCGACACAGTGTTCAGGGGACACATACCAGGGGGTTCAGATAGGATGGGTTAGTCACCATGGGTGATGGACTAGGGGTAGGGGAGTCTCAGGGAGGCTCAGTTGGCTGGACAGCTGATTTGTGCGGCAGAGAGTCATTAACACCGCCTGAAGTTGCCCTGAACGTCCTTCCTTCCCAACCTGTGTCCCCACCTGAGTCTTGGTGACCCTCAGCTGAAACCCCACCTGTTGTTGCCTCAGTCCTGAGAGAGCAGCTGGATGGGCCTCGAACACCTTTTACTGTCAGAGAGGGTCCGCTCAGTGAGTTGGGAGGTCACTGTGTGTGTGTGTGGTGTGTGTGTGTGTGTGTGTGGGGGTGTGTGTGTGTGTGTGTGTGGTGTGTGTGTGTGTGAGATTTCAGGGGGGATTGATGTCAGCTGTATATTATCCCAAGGGATGATCCAGATTTCCTTCTCCCTAGCCTTTCCCCAGTCACAATCCAATCCAGGAATCCGGATTCTCTGAAGCCTCCAGCTCCGACGCTCCTAGATTCCGGGTTGGAGAGCCAGGAACTTGTCCATCAGAAGGTCGGATATTCCGAGCTGTTCCCACAGAGTCAGCACGCGGGGAATCCTGCAAAGTCCTTCCCAATGTGTCCCTTGGTTTGTACATCCAGTCTTCAGGCTCCGTGCAGGAATCCCCAACAGTTTGTTCAACCATGTACACTCTCATCAATAAATCCCGTTACAAACTGCAGGGCTCCTTCACTTCCAGAATCACACAGGGAGGTCCCCTTGCCCCAGCAGGTTGGATTAGCGGCCACCGGTCAAAGGTTTTCTGTTTGAGTTCATTCAATTCTCCATCAGAGCCCATCTCATTCCTGAGGTTTGTGAAGTGGGGATGGAGCTGTCTCCTTCTCTATTTCTCTCACGTCCTGTTAAATCCTCTCTGTCGTGCTTCTTCGGTCATTATTAATTGCTTGTGGGATTGTGACAGGAGAGAGAGTTGTTAAAGGAGTTATTCCCTTTAATTTTGAGGAAATAAATTCACGGGATGTGGCTAAACTAGCCTTTACAGACCCGTCCTTAGTTGCCGCCCCTCCCCCCTTGAAAATGTGGGGCTGAGCTGTCTTGTTGACCCGCTGCAGTCCATGTGCTGTGGGTAGACCCACAATGTCCCTGAGGGAGGGGATTCCAGGATTCTGACCCAGCCACACTGAAGGGAGGGCGATATATTTCCGAGGCGGGATGGGGAGGGGGCTCGGAGGGGAACTTGCAGGGGGCTGGTGTTCCCATGTACCTGCTGCCCCTTGTCCTTCTTGATGGAAGTGGCTGTGTGGTTTGGAAGGTGCTGCCTGAGGGTCTTTGGGGAATTTCTGCAGGGCACCTTGTAGATGGTCCACACCGCTGCTACTGAGTGTTGGTGGGGGGGTGGGGGAGGGAATGGAGGGAGGGAGGGGGTGTTTGTGGGTGGGAGCCAAGCAAGCGGGGGGCAGCTTCTTGAGTGTTGTCGGAGCTGCCCCCATCCAGGGGCAAGTGAGGAGTATTCTCACACACTCCTGCCCTCGGCATTGTAGATGGTGGGACAGGCTTTGTGGGGAGAGTCAGGAGGGGAGTTACTCGCTGCAGGGTTCCCAGCCTCTGACCTCCCCCCACAGCCAGTGTATCAGTGGTGGGTCCAATTGAGTTCATGGTCAATGGGCACCCCCAGGATGTTGATGTTGGGGGGGATTCAGTGATGGTAACTCCATTGACCGTTGAGGGGCGGTGGTTAGATTGTATCTTTTTGATGATGACCATAGCCTGGCATTTGTGTGGTTTGAATGTTACTTGTCATTTGTCAGCCCCAGCATGGATCTTGTCCAGATCTTGTTACATTAAACATTGACTACTTCAGCATCTGAGGTGGCCCAAATGGGACTGAACACTGTGTAGTCAGCGGTGACCATCCTTCCCTTCTGACCTCATCATGGAGAGGAGGTCATTGATGAAGCAGCTGAAGATGGTTGGGATCGAGGACATGTCCCTGAGGACCTCCTGCAGAGATGTCCTGGAGCTGAGATGACTGACCCTCCAACAACCACAACCATCTTCCTGTGTGCCAAGCCTGACACCCATCCGTGGAGATTTTGCCCCCGGATACCCATCGATTCCAGTCTTGCAAGGGATCCTGAATTCCAGGTTTTGTTTTTAATTGGATCCCAACTCCCCCAGCAAGATGAGGTAAGGGAAGTTATTTGTTCAGTGACCGTAGTTAATGTCAGTCTCCCTGGATATTGGTGGAGTGTCACTGGAGTGTTTCCACGTTCTAAATTTAAAAAGAAGCTTTTTTTAAAAGAAACACCAGATAATGTTAGCAGGGAATATTCCTGTCGGCACAAGTAGGTATCAATGTTTCCAGAGGGACTCGGAGAGGAGAGAGCAGGATCTGTGAAATCTTACAACACTGGGTCAGAACCAGGGAGCAGTGGATTGGAACCTCACAACAGACAAACGGAACCTGGGGACAATGGATTGGAACCTTACAACAGTCGTACGGAACCTGGGGACAATGGATTGGAACCTTACAACAGTCAAACGGAACCTGGGGACAATGGATTGGAACCTTAGAACACTGGGTCAGAACCAGGGAGCAGTGGATTGGAACCTTCTTACCACAGGGTGTGAGAATCTGACCAGAGGAGATCAGAAGGTTGTAGCAATGGACAGGGGTTTTTCTGAGAGTCTGGATTGGCTTTCTGTGGATTGGATCTCCTTGAAATTACGAATCCAGTTCGTGCTTGTTGTTATTCAGGCCGGTTACTATCCCATCCTGGCTATTGTTGGGGTCCCTGGTAGGTATCTATAGCCTATTATTAATTCCACAAACCATGTCTAATCATCTCTCTGCTGTTAGCAACTCCATGTCTGGGGGGATGATGTCACTCTTTCCAGGGTCAGTCAGTCACAGCACTACCACCGATCGCACTGCAGACCCCTGTCCATCATCTCCACTCTCCTCCATGGCTGATCCCAGAGATAGTTTGGAATTCTTGTTTTTTTTTTGCCCAATATCCCTCTGCACTTCCATTGTCTGTCAGCACCTCATCATTGAATCCCTTATGGACCACCCCCTTCCACTTCATCCCAGTACCATGTCCATTTATTATGTTCCTGCAAATTATACCCAAAAGAAAGGGAATATATTTCCCTCCATATTCCCTGCCTGGCTGTAATTTTGAGGCTCTTTAGAGTCTCTGCGGTCTCTGAACCACCTGAAGACAACAAAATGGTGCAGGCTGCATTTTCGTTCCCTTCCCTTGTGTCCTCCGTCTGGTTTAATGTCGAACAGGGTATTCAAGTCACATTTTTGAAATGTACACTGAGTCTGTTCGCTGAAGATCTGTGTCACTCTGCCTTGCACTCCGTGTGCTCTCTGACCTGCACTGGCCGCTTGTCCACCATTGCCGTGTTTTCAAAATTCTGGTTCTTGTTTCTCAATTCCACCTGAGACCTGACCAGCCCTGGCCTCTCTCATCGCTTGCAGCCCTACTAACAGTCTGATAGATTTGTGCCCTTCTAATCCTCGTCTCTATCTCAGGCAAAAGTGAGAACTGTGCCCCATACCCAACGTGTAATGTCAATCTCCATTTTCTGGTCCTCACAGTTAACATATTAGCGATTGCAATCTTGGCCCATGGAAAGTGTGGTCTCTCGAAATGTATCACCCGTTACCTGGTTGCCATGGCAGTGGCAGATCTCCTTGTTATTATCCTTGACCTGATACTGAGACACATCCCCATTGTTTTTGAGGAACATTTTATCTTCTTGAAGTCCACCCCCGTATGTAACATCCACGCCGTCCTGCTTTATGCAGCTACAGACTGTTCTGTCTGGTTCACCGTCACTTTTACCTTTGATCGGTTTGTGGCCATTTGTTGGCAGAAAGTGAAAAACAGATACTGCACTCCAAGAACAGCATCTCTCATTCTCGGAGCAGTGACTGTGGTGAGCTGTTTAAAGAACCTTTTCTGGTATTTTATGTTGTGGGAAAATTATAAATTGTTTAACCTCCCGTGGTTTTGTAACTATTCTCTGGCAATACTAGAATCGCTATTCTGGGTGACAATCGAGTTCCTCCATCACATTATAACCCCATGTCTCCCATTTGTCTTGGTTCTGCTGCTCAATATTTTGACGGTTAGATACATTTTAGTGACCAGCAGAGCCCGCAGGAGACTCCGGGCTTGTAATAGGGACAAGAACGCCAAAGACTCCAAAATGGAGAGTCGAAGGAAATCAATTGTTTTGCTGTTTGTTATCTCTGCCAATTTTATTCTGTTATGGTCAGTACTGATGCTGTATTCCATATGGACCCGTTTGTACGATCTGGGATATGAATTCATGGATCTCGATGATTTTGTGCTGGAGTGGGGCTTCATGTTGCAACTCCTGAGTTGCTGCACAAACACCATCATTTACGCCGTGACCCAGACTAAGTTCAGAGAGCAGCTGAAGGAGGTGCTGAAATATCCCTTTGCTCGAATTCGTCAGACTGTGGATGTCTGAGAACAGAAGGAGGGAGAGACTCCCAACGTTTCCCTAAGTGGGAGCAGGAACAATCCAAGGGCAGAGTTTGTCAACTGGAGGGGGCAATCACCCTTGGATCAGAGTGAGGACATTACCTGTCGGCAGGGCAAGACGGAGCAGCAGGACAGTGTCTGACAGACTGCAGCAGTGTCTGTCCCTATTGTAACAAAGCTGCAAGCACACTGGCTATGGCAGGGGAAAAGGTTTGGTGAACCTCTTCATTGAAAGAGAAGTGGTGGAGATGCTGGAAATCTGAAACACACACAGGTGCCTCCATATCACTACATCGCTGGGACAATTGATAATATTGCCATCATCCCCATCAGTTGTCTCACAGTGTATTTCTCATCCTCGCCGTTAACCGCATAACGATTGTGATCCAGTTCTGTGCAAAATGTGGTGTCCCTAAATGTATACGTAATGGCCATGGCAGAGACAGATCTATCAATGTCCATCTCTAATATTCTGAGAGATAATTGAGATTCAGAACATTTACAGTTGGAGGGATCGGGTCAAACCTCCCTACTTCCCTAACATCAATCCTCACTGTTGACCCAGCACCCACCTCTATACTCTCACTCTGATGGATGGTTGGAACTCTCTACTGGATGGTTCTTTACCTTCTGGCAAAGCCCTTGAATGGTCCCACCATCCCCTCTCACTGTCTTTTATTTATTTATTTATCTATTTATTTACTTTTTTATTGGGGTGGGGTGTGGGGTGGGGGAGTGGGTGTTCCACCTCAGCCTGCTCCAGTGATCCTCAGCATCATGGGTCCCAGATTTCAGCCTCACTCCAGGTGATATCAGGGAACGGTGGGAGACACTGTATACCGCGAAGGCTACGGGTCCCTGCCAACATCCCGTCACCCGCCCTGGAGAATCCTGCCCCGGAAGGTGCTGCTGCCCTAGCCAAGCTGTTCCAGAAACGGTGACATCACTGGCATCTCCCCTGCCAATATGGGACACTGCCCGGGGAGGTCCTGGTCTTAAATCCCAGCCCATCCCTCAGTACTGACCCTCCCTCAGTACTGACCCTCCCTCAGTGCAGACCCTCCCTCAATGCAGACCCTCCCTCAGCACTTACCCTCTCTCAGTGTGGCACTCCCTCAGCACTGACCCTCCCTCAGTACTGACCCTCCCTCAGTACCGACCCTCCCTCAGTGCGGCACTCCCTCAGTGCTGACCCTCCCTCAGTACTGACCCTCCCTCAGTGCAGCACTCACTCAGTGCTGACACCCCCACAGTAATGACCCTCCCTCAGTACCGACCCTCCCACAGCATTGAACCTCCCTCATTACTGACCCTCCCTCGGTGCTGACCCTCCCTCAGTACTGACCCACCCTCAGTGCAGACCCTCCCTCAATGCAGACCCTCCCTCAGCACTTACCCTCTCTCAGTGTGGCACTCCCTCAGCACTGACCCTTCCGCAGTGCGTCACTCCCTCAGTGCTGACCCTCCCTCAGTGCTGACCCCCACACAGTACTGACCCTCCCTCAGTAATAACACTCCCTCAGTGCTGACCCTCCCTCAGTACTGACCCTCCCTCAGCGCTGACCCTCCCACAGTGCGGCACTCCCTCAGTGCTGACCCTCCCACAGTACTGACCCTCCCTCAGTACTGACCCTCCCTCAGTACTGACCCTCCCTCAGTGCGGCACTCCCTCAGTGCTGACCCTCCCACAGTACTGACCCTCCCTCAGTACTAACACTCCCTCAGTACTGACCCTCCCTCAGTACTGACACTCCCTCAGTACTGACCATCCCTCAGTGCAGACCCTCCCTCAGTGCCGACCCTCCCTCAGTGCAGACCCTCTCTCAGTACTGACCCTCCCTCAGTGCTGACCCTCCCTCAATGCTGACCCTCCCTTAGTACTGACCCTCCCTTAGTACTGACCCTCCCTCAGCGCTGACCTTCCATTACTACTGACCCTCCCTCAGCGCTGACCCTCCCTCAGTGCCGACCCTCCCTCAGCACTGACCCTCCCTCAGCACTGACCCTCCCACAGCTCTGACCCTCCCTCAGTACTGACCCTCCATCAGTGCTGAACCTCTGTTTCTACTGACCCTCCCTCAGCGCTGACCCTCCCTCAGTGCCGACCCTCCCTCAGCGCTGACCTTCCGTTACTTCTGACCCTCCCTCAGCGCTGACCCTCCTTCAGTGCCGACCCTCCCTCAGTACTGACCCTCCCTCAGTACTGACCCTCCCACAGCGCTGACCCTCCCTCAGTGCTGACCCTCCCTCAGTGCTGACCCTCCCTCAGTGCTGACTCCCAGTTGTGGTTCCTGAGTTTTCCATTCGGATTTGAAACACAGATGTCCAAAACCACACACACACACATTCACACAAACATGTGCACACACACATATATGCACACACAAACATGTGTCCACATATATGCACGCACACAGATGTACATACACACACAGATGTACACACACAGATGTACATACACACACACACACTCTCTTACACTGAAACAGAGACGTACACACACAGTGACACACACAGTGACACACACACACACACTCTTACACTGAGACAGACGTACACACACACTCTCTCTTACATTGAGACAGAGATGTACACACACAGTGACACACACACACACTCTCTTACGCTGAGACAGAGACATACACACACACCTGCAAATGTGTTGCTGGTCAAAGCACAGCAGGCCAGGCAGCATCTCAGGAATAGAGAATTCGACGTTTCGAGCATAAGCCCTTCATCAGGAATAAGAGAGAGAGAGCCAAGCAGGCTAAGATAAAAGGTAGGGAGGAGGGACTAGGGGGAGGGGCGATGGAGGTGGGATAGGTGGAAGGAGGTCAAGGTGAGGGTGATAGGCCGGAGTGGGGTGGGGGCGGAGAGGTCAGGAAGAGGATTGCAGGTTAGGAGGGCGGTGCTGAGTTGAGGGAACCGACTGAGACAAGGTGGGGGGAGGGGAAATGAGGAAACTGGAGAAATCTGAATTCATACCTTGTGGTTGGAGGGTTCCCAGGTGGAAGATGAGGCGCTCCTCCTCCAGCCGTCGTGTAGTTGTGTTCTGCCGGTGGAGGAGTCCAAGGACCTGCATGTCCTCGGTGGAGTGGGAGGGAGAGTTAAAGTGTTGAGCCACGGGGTGATTGGGTTGGTTGGTTCGGGCGGCCCGGAGGTGTTCTCTGAAGCGTTCCGCAAGTAAGTGGCCTGTCTCACCAATATAGAGGAGGCCACATCGGGTGCAGCGGATGCAATAGATGATGTGTGTGGAGGTACAGGTGAACTTGTGGCGGATATGGAAGGATCCCTTGGGGCCTTGGAGGGAAGTGAGTGTGGAGGTGTGGGCGCACACACACTCTCTTACATTGAGACAGAGACGTACACACATAGTGACACACACACACTCTCACACTGAGACAGAGATGTACACACACAGTGACACACACACACACTCTCTTACACTGAGACAGAGACGTACACACACACACACGCTCTCTCTCTTACACTGAGACAGAGACGTACACACACAGTGGCACACACACAACTGATATACACACACACACAACACCACACACACAGACATGAGCTCACTAACACAGTACACACGAAAGTACGCACACATGCACAGATACGTACTCACACATACACATATGCACACATATGTACACGCATTTATGCACACACACGTCCAAACACAGATGTCCAAAACCACACACACACACATTCACACAAACATGTGCACACACACATATATGCACACACAAACATGTGTCCACATATATGCACGCACACAGATGTACATACACACCCAGATGTACACACACAGATGTACATACACACACACTCACACACAAATGTACACACACACAGATGTATACACACACACTGAAGTACACACAGATGTATACACACACAAAAGTATACACACACAGATGTGCATACACACAGATGTACACACACAGATGTATGCACACACAGAAGTACACAGACACAGATGTACATACATGTGCCCACATACATGCACGCACACAGATGTACATACACACACTCATACACAGATGTACACACACAGATGTACATGCACGCACATACTCACACACTGATGTACACACACAGATATGCAAACACAGATGTATACACACAGACATGTACATACACACAGATGTACACACACACATAAGTACACGCACAGATGTACACACACACATGCAGATGTATATACACAGATGTATACACACACAGGTGTACACACACACAGATGTATACACACACACAGATGTACACACACAAAGATGTACACAGACACCCACAGATGTGCACACACTCACAGATGTATACACACACAGATGTATACACACAGATATACATACACACACAGACGTACACACACAGATGTATGCTCACACAGATGTACATGCACACACAGATGTATACTCATACAGATGTGCATACACAGTCAGATGTACACACATAGATGTACATGAACACACATACTCACACACAAATGGACACACAGATATATACACACATGCAGATGTACATACATACAGATGTACATACACACACACAGATGTACACACACAGATGTACACACACCCATGAACATACACACAGATGTACACACACGTACACGCACAGATGTACACACACAGACACACATGCAGATATATACACACACTCACAGATGTACACGTACAGATGTACACACACAGATGTACACACACACAGATGTATACATACACACAGATGTGCACACACACAGATGTACACACACACAGATGTACACACACAGATGTACACACAGACAAACTGATGTAGGCAGACACAAACTGAGCTGGGGTATAAGGACAGGAATGAGGACAGCACTCACTGTTAACTTTCAGAGTAATGGTGTATCGCTCAGGAGTTCCTTGGTGTTCTGTTTTGATAATACAATCATACACTCCACTATCACTCAGACGCAGATCCCAAATTATCAGTGACAGGTTTCCCTTCTGGAATTCACTGTGGGAGATGCGACTTCTGTTCCGGTATTCCTCGTTCTGATAATTGGGATCCATTTTCCCATTCTTCCAATAGAACAAGACTTTCTTTTCCAGGCGTTTTTGCCAGTATACAGTGGCCTGGGACATAGTGACATTCCCGACCTGACACGGGAGTGTCACGGTCCCTCCAACGTCAGCGACTTTATCCATTGCAGCTGTATCAGGGGAAAGCAGCCAGGATCAATTCCCAATCCACACCCTCCAGAGGTGATACAGCTATTTGGAACAGTCTGGGACAAGAGAAGGAGGCCACTCAGCCCCTCAAAGTCCATGCTAGTGGCACAAAGCTAGTCCCTCTTTATCCAAAGCTGTCCCTTGGCTCAGGGAGACTCTGCCCTGGATGTATTTCAGAGGGAGAGGGGGTAATATACCAGGCCGGGCTCCGATCAGGCTGGTTTGGTACAGAGATGGGAAGGGTTTGGAGAGGCCTTTTGTTTCTATGGAAACAGATGAGCCTTTAGGCCAAGTGGTCATGTTCTAGAAGTGACCTGTATAATGAAAGGGGATTGGTCTGCTCTCTAGCTGAGCAGTTCAGTTCAGTCGAGAACTGGTTGGGAATTCAACAGGGAGCTGTGTGGAAACTCTGCCTCTCTGTCTAACTTCAGCCTGTCCACATGTGTTCCCTCTGTACTGGGTTTTAAAGGGTTTTAAAGTTTTGCTTATTGGGACGGTTGTGGGTATTTGGAACAACATGATGAAGTCTAGTTTGGATCGACTGAGTTCTGTCGGGGGTCTTTATTTTGTGTTTCATTGTGTAATTTTGTGAATAAATCTTTGTCTGTTCTACACCCTGGTCGTCAACCTCACTAACTTACTCCGGGTAATTTTCACTGTACACTTACTGAAACAGATTGCAAAGTTATGGCCTGGTCTGCCTGGTTAAGAATGTTTTGAGTGGTCTGGACTCATCCATAACAGATTGTGGGGGCTCGTCCTGAATTTTAAACAGCGAGTGGTCGGTGCTAGTGTCTATGTTTCGGGTGTCGGTTTGGTTGGGTGGACTAAGCTTGGGAGAGTAATGGCTCTTTTAGTCACCAAAGGTTTTCTGGAAGTGGATTCGGTGACGTTAGAAGGTTTGCAAAAGGTGAGTGAGACCAAGTTGCGGGAATGAGCGGAGAAGCTGGAATTGGGATTGCCAGGTTCTGTGAGGAAAGGAGAGATAATTCCAGCAGTAGCTCAGCATTTCCACTTGCTGGAGAAACCCTCAGCATCTATAGAGATGGCAAGGATTCAATTACAAATGAAACAGCTCCAGTTAGAGGCGAGAGATCAGGAAAGGGCAGCAGAAATGAAACCGTTTGGTTTACAATTAAAAGCAGAAGAAAGGGAAGAAGAGAGAGGGCAGAGAAAGAAATAGAGAGAGCTCTTAAACTTCACAACCTGACACTTAAAAAGGAAGGTGAGTTGAAAAGTCTGGAGATAAAGGCTGAGGGTAGTCTCAGTGTGGATGTCGTGTAAGCCCATGGGGCAGAGCAGAGGGTTAAAACAGTCAGGTTAGCAGCTGAAGGGGCTGATGGGTATGGGTTGGTCCATAAAACATGGATTGACTTCCAGAATCGATTTCAGTCCAGGAGGGAGAGAAACTGGGACAAAGGGAAATCCTGGTGTGGAAATGGAAGGGTAGATCCCAGGGAAGTCCATAAGGAGAACTTACCCCAGTGTAAAAAAAAACCCTTTGAGGGGGACAGAGAAGGTCAAAAGCCCTGGTGTTTTCATTGTAATAAAGTGGGCCACAGGAAATCCCAGTCTTGGTGGGCTAGGACAGAGCCAGAGGGAGCCTTGGTTCAGGATAACATCCAGGATCTCCCACACCCTTCAGTCACAACGCATCACCCTGTCCTGCATCTTTGTTACAATAATGAAGACATGGGAGTTATTGATAAGCAGTAAACACGAGATGGCCCTGTCAGTTTGGCCACGTTTTACTAATACCGAGCGTTTACTCAATGGTTCGGGATTAGATGTGCTCGCTCTGCGCTGTAAACTTCCGATAATTTTCATGGTTTTGAAACACAATTTTGTCTTACCTGATATGGGTGGAAAACTTAGTAGCATTATAATCAGGAATGTCTTTTCTTTTGTCCTATTTAAATTAATCCCTAAAGAGGAGAGAGAGAGAAAAAAAATCAGAACATAGCAGGAACAATAATTAATGGGAGAGTGGGTGAGAAATGGAAGGAGCGAGAAATTACAAGAGATATGGGAGAGTGAGAGAGACAGCATGTGGGAGAGGGAGAGAGAGAGAGAGAGAGAGACAAACAGGCAGATAGAGAGAGAGAGAGAGAGAGAAGGAAACAGACAGGCAGACAGAGAGAAAGAGAGAGTGGGGAAGAGAGACAGAAAAGTGAGGGAGAGACAGAGATAGTGTGAGAATTAGAGAAAGGGGGAGACAGAGAGACAGAGAGAGAGAGATACAGGGAGAGAGAGAGATGTGGAGGGAGAGACAGCGATAAAGAGAGAAGGCGAAAGAGAGAGTGCGAGGGGGAGGGAGAAAGAGAGAGATGTAGAGAGAGAGAGAGATAGAGACAGAAATATGGAGACAGCCAGCAAGATTGACAGCAAGAGGCAGAGAGAGGGGAAGAGAAGGAGACTGACACTGAGAGGGGGGCAAGAGTGAGAGAGGTAAAGGGAGAGAGAATGAGAGAAACAGAGAGAGAGAGAAAAACAGAGAGAAACAGAGAAAAAGAGAGAGAGACAGACAGAAAGACACAACAGCCTCTCTGTGAGTTATCAATACATTTTATGGTTTTCCCGTAACAGAATACAAGGCCAGTTTCAACTGTACTGGAGTTTGCTTGTGGGACTTGTGCGCCCCAGCTTTGATCTGAGCGTTAGCTCCCTCTGTGAAGGTCACAGATAGACAATTATCCCCTCGCTACCCCTGTGAGGCAGGTAAAGGAGGAGCCTCTCTCACTCAGGGTGCCGCAAGGAACCGAAAGGATGCTCTCTCACTCTGCATTCAATCCTGGTCCGAAGGTATCAGAGCCCCAGACTCTGGACCACTCTGCGAACTGAAGGACTGTGAAAGTGACTGGACCATTTCCATCATCGACGCTGACCTGTACCTGCCTCACAACAGCAGCAACACTCAGTCTGTCTGCTCTTTGTGAACAATTCAGGGACTGATCGGCCAGTCACCTTTTTCACTTCCACCTCCTGTTTCTCATCTGTTTGTGAGACTGTGCGTGTGTGAGAGTGTGTGTGTATATGCGTGTATGTTTGTGTCTGTCCGTGTGTATACATGTGTATGTATATACGTGCGTGTGTGTTTCTGTGTGCATGTGTATATATGTGTGTGTGTATGCGTGTGTGTATGTGTATATATATATAATATATTATATATACGTGTGCGTGTCTGTGTGTGTGTATATATACATACATGTATGTGTCTGTGTGTATACGTTTGTGTGTATATACGTGCATGCATGTGTGTATATATACGTGGGCGTGTGTCTGTGTGCGTGTGTATATACATGTGTGTGCATATATATGTGCGCGTGTGTATATATATGTGCATGTGTGTCTGTGTGCGTGTGTATATACATGTGTGTACATGCGTGTGAGTATGTGTCTGTGTGTATATATATGTGCATGTGTGTATCTGTGTTCATGTGTATATACGTGTGTGTGTGTATATATACGTTCATGTGTTTGAGTCTGCGTGTGTGTGTATATATGTGTGTGTGTCTGTGTGTGCATATATATACGTGCGTGTCTGTGTGCATGTGTATATACGTGTGTGTTTGTATGTGTGTGTGTGTGTATATATTCGTGCCCGGTGTTAGATATTTGACCCATGTTCAGTAACGCTGTTGATTGAGGAGAGCCTGGGGAAATAATTCCTTTTAAAGGAAAGACCATGAGAAAGGGAGTGAAAGATAAAGGGCAGGACTTTTACAGTTAATGGTACGGCCCTGGGTAGTGTTGGAGAGCAGACAGACAGAGGGGGCGCGGGTCAGGTATATCAGTCTTTGAAGTTTGTGTCATGTAGTCAGGGGGTGAAGAAGGCGTTTTGCACACTAGCCTTCATTGCTCAGCCCGTTGAGTGTAGGAGTTTGGGACATTATGGTGGGGTTGTACAGGACATTGGTGAGGTCCCGTCTGGAGCACTGTGTCCAGTTCCGGTTGCCCTGTTACAGGAAGGTGATTATTAAACTGGAGAGGGGGTCGGAAGGGATTTACCGGGATGTTGCCGGGGTTGGAGGGTTTGAGCTAGATAGGCTGGGGAGAGGCTGGATAGGCTGGGGCTGTTTTCCCTGGAGTGTCAGAGGATGAGGGGTGACCTTATAGAGGATTGTAAAATAATAAGGGGGATAGATTGGGTGAATGATAACTGTCATGAGGGCAATTTTATTTTTACACAGAGAGTGGTTCATGTGTGAAATGACCTTCCTGAGGAAATGGTGGCCGTGGATCCATTCTAACGTTTAAAAGACATTTTTGGATAAGGACAGAGACATGAATAGGAAAGGGTTGGAGGGACGTGGGCCAGGAGCAGGCAGGTGGGAATAGCTTGGTTTGGGATTACAGTCAGCACAGACGTGTTGGGCTGAAGGGTCTGTTTCCGAGCCGTAGGATCCCGTGACTCTGAAAGGGACCGTCTTTAAATCAACCTCGTTGTGACTAACCAAGGGAGGGTGGGTGCATACAGAAGGGAGCCAGTCCTCACCTGGGGGACATTCACGGCATTAGAATTGGGCTGAGAGGTGGCAAATGGAGTTCAATGCAGCTAAATGTGAGGTGATGCACTTTGGGAAGAATAACAGGAAGGCAGAAAACTGGGTCAATAGAAAGATTCTTGGGAGTGTGGATGTGCAGAGAGATCTTGGAGTCCATGGACATAGATCCCTGAACGTTGCCACCCAGGTGGTTAGTGCTGTTAAGAAGGTATACGGTGTGTTAGACGATAAGACTATAAGAGTGGAAGTAAGGCCATTCAGCCCAACGAGTCCACTTCGCCATTCAATCATGGCTGATGGGCCTTTCAACTCCACTTACCTGCATGTTCCCCGTAGCCGTTAATTCCTTGTGACATCAAGAATTTATCAATCTCTGCCTTGAAGACATTTAGCGTCCCGGCCTCCACTGCACTCTGTGGCAATGAATTCCACAGGCCCACCACTCTCTGGCTGAAGAAATGTCTCCGCATTTCTGTTCTGAATTGACCCCCTCTAATTCTAAGGCTGTGTCCACGGGTCCTAGTCTCCTCGCCGAACGGAAACTATTTCCTAGTGTCCACCCTTTCCAAGCCATGTATTATCTTGTAAGTTTCTATTAGATCTCCCCTTAATCTTCTAAACTCCAATGAATACAATCCCAGGATCCTCAGCTGTTCCCCGTATGTTAGACCTACCATTCCAGAGATCATCCGTGTGAATCTCCGCTGGACACGCTCCAGTGCCAGTATGTCCTTCCTGAGGTGTGGGGACCAAAACTGGACACAGTACTCCAAATGGGGCCTAACTAGAGCTTGATAAAGTCTCAGTAGCACAACGGTGCTTTTATATTCCAACCCTCTTGAGATAAATGACAACATTGCATTCGCTTTCTTAATCACAGACTCAACCTGCATGTTTACCTTTAGAGAATCCTCGACTTGCACTCCCAGATCCCTTGGTACTTTGGCTTTACTAATTTTCTCACCATTTAGAAAGTAGTCGATGCTTTTATTCTTTTTTCCAAAGTGCAAGACCTCGCATTTGCTCACGTTGAATTCCATCAGCCATTTCCTGGACCACTCTCCCAAACTGACTAGATCCTTCTGCAGCCTCCCCACTTCCTCAGTACTACCTGCCCGTCCACCTAACTTCGTATCATCGGCAAACTTCGCTAGAATGCCCCCAGTCCCTTCATCCAGATCATTAATATATAATGTGAACAGCTGCGGCCCCAACACTGAACCCTGCGGGACACCGCTTGTCACCGGCTGCCATTCTGAAAAAGAACCTTTTATCCCAACTCTCTGCCTTCTGTCAGACAGCCAATCCTCAGTCCATCCCAGTAGCTCACCTGGAACACCATGGGCCCTCACCTTGCTCAGCAGCCTCCCGTGTGGCACCTTATCAAAGGCCTTTTGGAAGTCTAAATAGACCACATCCACTGGGTTTCCCTAGTCTAATCTATTTATCACCTCTTCAAAGAATTCCAACAGTTTTGTCAGGCATGACCTCCCCTTACTAAATCCATGTTGACTTGTTCTTCCAAGAATTTAGAAACCTCATCCTTAATGATGGATTCTAGAATTTTACCAACAACCAAGATTGGCCTATAATTTTCCATCTTTTGTCTTGATCCTTTCTTGAACAAGAGGGTTACAACAGCGATCCTCCAATCATCCAGGAGTTTCCCTGACTCCAGTGACTTTTGAAAGATCTCAACCAATGCCACTGCTATTTCCTCAGCCACCTCCCTCAGAACTCTAGGATGTATCCCATCGGGGCCAGGAGATTTGTCAATTTTAAGACCTTTTAGCTTTTCTAGCACTTTCTCTTTTATAATGGCAACAATACTCAACTCGGCCCCCTGAATCCCTTTAATTGTTGGGATATTACTCATGTCTTCCACTGTGAAGACAGTCGCAAAGTGCGTATTAAATTCTCCAGCTCTTTCCTTATCTCCCATCACTAGGCTTCCAGCATCAGTTTGAAATGGCCAAATGTCTACTTTTGCCTGTTGTTTGTTTCTTATATATAGAAAGAAACTTTTACTATCATTCCTAATATTACTGGCGAGCCTACCTTCATAGTTGATCCTCTCCTTCCTTATTTCTCTCCTTGTTATCCTCTGTTTGTGTTTGTAGCCTTCCCATTGTTAGGTTTGTTAGGTTTTATTGGTAGAGGGATTGAGTTCCAGAGCTGCAATGTCATGCTGCAATTATACAAAACGCTGGTGCGGCTGCACTCAGAATATTGTGTACAGTTCTGGTCGTCGCATTATAGGAAGGATGTGGAAACATTGGAAAAGGTGCAGAAGAGATTTACCAGGATGTTGCCTGGTCTGGAGGGAATGTCTTATGAGGAAAGACTGAGAGACTTGGGGCTATTCTCATTGGAGAGAAGAAGGTTAAGTGGGGGGATTTGATGGAGACATACAAGATGGTCAGAGGATTAGATAGGGTGGACAGTGAGAGTGTGTTTCTGAGGATGATGACGTCTGCTGTTACGAGGGGGACATAACTACAAATTGGGGGGTGATAGATTTCAGACAGATGTCAGAGGCAGGTTCTTTACACAGAGAGTGGGAAGGGTGAGGAGGGCCCTACCTGCTAATGTAGTGAACACAGCCACATTAGGGAGAGTTAAACAGTCCTTAGATAAGCCCATGGATGATGATGGGGTAGTGTAGGGGGATGGGCTTAGACGAGTTCGTGGGTCGGTGCAACGTAGAGGGATGCAGGGCCTGTTCTGCGCTGTATAGTTTTCTGATCCATGAGGGGTAATTTAGCATGGCCAAACCACCCTAACCTACACATCCCTGAGCACTATGGGTAATTTAGCATGGCCATTCCACCCTAACCTGCACATCCCTGAGCACTATGGGTAATTTAGCATGGCCAATCCACCCTAACCTGCACATCCCTGAACACTATGGGGTAATTTAGCATGTCCAATCCACCCTAACCAGCACATCCCTGAACACTATGGAGGTATTTTAGCACGGCCAATCCGCCCTAACGTACACATCCCTGAACACTATGGGTAATTTAGCATGGCCAATCCATCCTAACCTGCACATCCCTGAGCACTATGGGTAATTTAGCATGGTCAATCCACCCTAGCCTACACATCCCTGAACACTATGGGGTAATTTAGCATGGCTAATCCACCCTAACCTATGCATCCCTGAACACTATGGGTAATTTAGCATGGCCAACCCACCCTAACCTACACATCCCTTAGCCTTACGGGTAATTTAGCATTTCAGAGCCATCCCCTTCTGAGTGTATTTCCCCGCCTCTTTCTCTCCAATGTTTGCTCATAGCCCCGTGCCTACCACAGGTTGGTCGAAACACCTTGCTGACTCATGTACTCCTTGAGGGGTTAGGAACCGGTTACTTTTCTGCACCCTCTCCCAATGCTCTTCCGTCTGTGGTCTCAGCTCCGAGCAGCCTTTCAATGCTGACAAACTGGGTCCATCCTCGTGTCCCAGTCATGGTGCCTCTTCGTCTGGACCAGACATTTCTGGTTCAAGCCTTGCCTCAGGAGCCGATGGTCATGGAAGGTGTTGATTAAAACTCATCTCATCCAATCGCTGTCCTGTCTCTGGGCCAGGAGGGTATTGCTAGCTTTTGAGGAATGAGGCACTGGATGGCAGTGTGAGCTGTGTTTACACTTACTGCTTCATTCAATTAACCGCAGAGGAGAGGTTGGGATTGTGTGGGAGTGTGTATCTGTCTGTGTGTGTGTGTGTGTTTGTGTGCGTGCGCGCGTGTGTGTATGTGTGTGTGTGTGTGTTTGTGTGTGAGTGTGTACCTGTGTGTGTGTCTTTGTGTGTGTGTCTTTGTGTGTGTGTATGTGTCTTTGTGTGTGTGTGGGATGTGTGTGTGCGTGTATCTGTCTGTGTGTGTGTGTGTGTCTGTGTGAGTGTGTGTGTGTGTGCGCGAGAGTGAGTGTGTGTGTGTGTTAGTGTGTGCGTGTGTGTCTGTCAGAGTGTGTGTGTGTCTGTGTGAGTGTGTGTGTGTGCATGAGTGGGTGTGAGAGAAGTGTGGGTGTCTGTGTGTGTGTGTAAGAGAGAAAGTGTGTGTGTCTGTGCCTGTGTGTATGAGAGAGAGTATGTCTGTGTGTGTGAGTGTATGTGTGCGTGAGTTTTTGTGAGGGAGTGTGTGTGCATGTGTGAGTGTGAGAGAGAGCGTGAATGTGTGTGAGAGGGTGTATGGGGTTAGCACACTCTTCGTTTGTCTCTCTGAGTTTCCTTCCGCAGTCCAGAAACCTGCAGCTGTGTAGGATTTGCTGTTGTGTATGGGGAATAGGTGGGATTGCCCATGGTCAGGGTGGGGTCCTGAAGATTGGGCTGTGTGGGACATCTTTCAGAGGAATGGCCTGTTTCTGAAAAGGTTCTGTGACTGTATACCTTCCCCAGTCCGTAACAAGCGAAAAAACAGTGACAATCTCAGGTGAACACCTCATACAACTCATTGGAAGCAACTAACAAATCTGAGATGCTTCTGACCGAGCTGTTGAACTGGGAACTAAAATTGTAGAGTTGTCAAAGGATGTTTACCAAGCCTGGAGAAATTTACTTGAATATGTTCACAGGTTGGCGGCATCGCTAGCTGGGCTGCCATTTATTACCCATCCCTAATTACCCAGATGGCAGTTCTGCGTCAACCACACTGCTGGGGAGGGTGTGGAGTCACATGTAGGCCAGACCAGGGAAGGATGGCAAACTTCCCTAACCCACAGCGCACGAGTGAATCAGACAGGTTTTCACCACAATGTCTTAATGGGGAAGACTTGCCCCCGAAATTGAATTCAACGTGCACCTTCGGTCCATGGCCGGACCAGAGCTCACGTCTCCTCCCCTTGCCCAGACCCTTCCCACTTACATCCGTGAGTCCTCGGACACCTTACCTTGGCGCTAGGTGCGGTCACCTTTACAGTTTGTGTAGGTGGGAGGGCCCCTGGTACCACAACTCATTCAGCACCCATACTACAGCAGCCGGCAGTCTGAAGAGGTGCAGCCTGGGTGGATTGGCCACGCTGGATTGCCCTGAGGGATCACGCATGTCTGGGTTGAGGTGAGTTAGCCATGGGAAAGGCGCGGTTACAGGGTTAGGGGAAGAGGATGGGCCTGGGTGAGATGCTGGTCAGTGGACTGGTTGGGCCGAGAGGCCTGTTTCCACACTGGAGGGATTCCACTCCAACCTAACCACTCCAGAATGAATCATCTCCATCCTTGTGCTCCTCAGATTGTGGGTCTTTGCGATGTTCTGATTTCTGTTCATTAAACAGCCAAACCGATTTCTCATTTGGTTTCTCATTTGGTTCCCATTCCCTCACAATAGGTTCCATTTCATTCTTTTTTTCCCCTTTTTGACTTGTTTAATTTTCTCTGTGTCCAAATGATGTCCAGAATTGCTGTGTCCATGGTTACCGTGTCCATAGTTATCATGTCCATAGTTACCATGTCCATAGTTACCGTGTCCATAGTTATCATGTCCATAGTTACCATGTCCATAGTTACCATGTCCATAGTTACCGTGTCCATAGTTATCGTGTCCATAGTTATCATGCCCATAGATACTGTGTCCACAGTTATCATGTTCATAGTTACTGTGTCCATAGCTACCGTGTCCATAGTTATCATGTCCATAGTTACCGTATCCATAGTTATCACGTTCATAGTTACTATGTCCATAGTTACCATGTCCACAGTTATCATGTCCATAGTTACCCTGTCCATAATTATCGTGTCCATAGTTACAGTGTCCATAGATACTGTGTCCACAGTTATCATGTTCATAGTTGCTGTGTACCATACTTACCGTGTCCATAGTTATCGTGTCCATAATTATCGTGTCCATAGATACTGTGTACACAGTTATCATGTTCATAGTTACTGTGTCCATAGTTACCGTGTCCATAGTTATCACGTTCATAGTTACTATGTCCATAGTTACTGTGTCCATAGTTGCCGTGTCCATAGTTACTGTCTCCATAGTTACTGTGTCCATAGTTACCATGTCCATAGTTACCATGTCCATAGTTATCATGTCCATAGTTACCGTGTCCATAGTTATCATGTCCACAGTTATCATGTCCATAGTTACCGTGTCCATAGTTACTGTGTCCATAGTTACTGTGTCCATAGTTATCATGTCCATAGTTACCCTTTCCATAATTATCGTGTCCATCGTTATCTTGCCCATTGTTACCATGTCCACAGTTATCATGTCAATAGTTACTGTGTCCATAGTTACCGTGTCCATAATTATCGTGTCCATAGTTATCATGTCCATAGTTACCATGTCCATAGTTATCCTGCCCATGCTTACTGTATCCATACTTACTGTATCCATAGTTACCGTGTCCTAGTTACCGTGTCCATAATTATTGTGTCCATAATAATCATGTCCATAATTACTGCGTCCACAATTATCGTGTCCATCATTACCATGTCCATAGTTACCATGACGGCAGTTACCCGTGTCCATAGTTACCTTGTCCTTAGTTACCATGTCCATAGTTACTGTATCCATAGTTACCGTGTCCGTAGTTACTGAATCCATTGTTACAATGTCCATAGTTACTGCGTCCATAATTATTGTATCCCTAGTTACCGTAGTCATAGTTACCGTGCCCAGAGTTACTGTGTCCATAGTTACCACATCCATAGTTACCAGGTCCATGATTAACAAGTCCATAATTACCGTGTACATAATTATCGCGTCCGTAATTATCGTGACCATAGTTACCGTGCCCATAGTTACCGTGTCCATAGTTACCGCATCCATAGTTACCATGTCCATGATTACCAAGTCCGTAATTACCTTGTACATAATTATTGCGTCCCTAATTATCGTGACCATAGTTACCGTGTCCATAGTTACCGTATCCATAGTTATCACGTTCATAGTTTCTATGTCCATAGTTACCATGTCCACAGTTATCATGTCCATAGTTACCCTGTCCATATTTATCATGTCCATAGTTACAGTGTCCATAGATACTGTGTCCACAGTTATCATGTTCATAGTTGCTGTGTCCATACTTACCGTGTCCATAGTTATCGTGTCCATAATTATCGTGTCCATAGATACTGTGTACACAGTTATCATGTTCATAGTTACTGTGTCCATAGTTACCGTGTCCATAGTTATCACGTTCATAATTACTATGTCCATAGTTACTGTGTCCATAGTTGCCGTGTCCATAGTTACTGTCTCCATAGTTACTGTGCCCATAGTTACCTTGTCCATAGTTACCATGTCCATAGTTATCATGTCCACAGTTATCATGTCCATAGTTACCGTGTCCATAGTTACTGTGTCCATAGTTACTGTGTCCATAGTTATCATGTCCATAGTTACCCTTTCCATAATTATCGTGTCCATCGTTATCTTGCCCATTGTTACCATGTCCACAGTTATCATGTCAATAGTTACTGTGTCCATAGTTACCGTGTCCATAATTATCGTGTCCATAGTTATCATGTCCATAGTTACCATGTCCATAGTTATCCTGCCCATGCTTACTGTATCCATACTTACTGTATCCATCATTACCGTGTCCTAGTTACCGTGTCCATAATTATTGTGTCCATAATAATCATTTCCATAATTACTGCGTCCACAATTATCGTGTCCATCATTACCATGTCCACAGTTACCATGACGGTAGTTACCCGTGTCCATAGTTGCCTTGTCCTTAGTTACCATGTCCATAGTTACTGTATCCATAGTTACCGTGTCCGTAGTTACTGAATCCATTGTTACTATGTCCATAGTTACTGCGTCCATAATTATTGTATCCCTAGTTACCGTAGTCATAGTTACCGTGCCCATAGTTACTGTGTCCATACTTACCACATCCATAGTTACCAGGTCCATGATTAACAAGTCCATAATTACCGTGTACATAATTATCGCGTCCGTAATTATCGTGACCATAGTTACCGTGCCCATAGTTACCGTGTCCATAGTTACCGCATCCATAGTTACCATGTCCATGATTATCAAGTCCATAATTACCTTGTACATAATTATTGCGTCTGTAATTATCGTGACCATAGTTACCGTGCCCATAGTTACCGTGCCCATAGTTACTGTGTCCATAGTTACCACATCCATAGTTACCAGGTCCATGATTAACAAGTCCATAATTACCGTGTACATAATTATCGCGTCCGTAATTATCGTGACCATAGTTACCGTGCCCATAGTTACCGTGTCCATAGTTACCGCATCCATAGTTACCATGTCCATGATTACCAAGTCCATAATTACCTTGTACATAATTATTGCGTCTGTAATTATCGTGACCATAGTTACCGTGCCCATAGTTACCGTGTCCATAGTTAACGCATCCATAGTTACCATGTCCATGATTACCAAGTCCATAATTACCTTGTACATAATTATTGCGTCCGTAATTATCGTGACCATAGTTACTGTGTCCATTGTTATCGTGTCCATATTTACTGTGTCCATAGTTACTGTGTCCATAGTTACCATGTCCATGATTACCATGTCCATAATTACCATGTACATAATTATTGCATCCCTAATTATCGTGACCATAGTTACCGTGTCCATAGTTACCACGTCCATACTTACCGCATCCATAGTTACCCTGTCCATAATTACCGTGTCAATAGTTACCGCGTCCATAGTTACCGTGTCCATAGTTACCGTGTCCATAGTTACCGCATCCATAGTTACCATGTCCATGATTACCAAGTCCATAGTTACTGTCTCCATAGTTAGCATGTCCAATGTTAGCGTGTGCATGGTTATCGTGTCCATAGTCACTGTGTCCATAGTTACCATGTTCATAGTTACCGTGTCCATAGTTACTGTATCCATAGTAATTGTGTGCATGTTTATCATGTCCATAGTTAGCATGTCCATAGTTATCGTGTGTATGATTATCATGTCCATAGTTAGCATGTCTATAGTTAGCATGTCCATAGTTACCATGTCCATAGTAATCGTGTGCATGTTTATCATGTCCATAGTTACCGTGTCCATAGTTACCGTGTCCATAGTTACCATGTCCATAGTTACCATGTCAATAGATAGCATGTCCATAGTTACCGCATCGGTAGTTACCGTGTCCATAGTTAGCATGTCCATAATTTGCGTGTGCATGGTTATCATGTCCATAGTTAGCATGTCCATAGTTACCGTGTCCATAGTTACTGTGTCCATCATAATCGTGTGCATGTTCATCATATCCATAGTTACCGTGTCCATCGTTACCGTGTCCATAGTAATCGTGTGCATGTTTACCATGTCCATAGCTACCGTGTCCATAGTTACTGTGTCCATAGTTAGCATGTCCATAGTTACCGTGTCCATAGTTACCGTGTCCATAGTTAGCATGTCCATAGTTACCGTGTCCATAGTTACGGTGTCCATCGTAATCGTGTGCATGTTTATCATATCCATAGTAACCGTGTCCATAGTTAGTGTATCCATAGTAATTGTGTGCATGTTTATCATATCCATAGTTAGCATGTCCATAGTTAGCATGTCCGTAGTTACTGTGTCCATAGTTACCATGTCCATAGTTACTGTCTCCATAGTTATCGTGTCCATAGTTACCGTGTCCATAGTTACTGTCTCCATAGTTAGCATGTCCATAGTTAGCGTGTGCATGGTTATCATGTCCATAGTTACTGTGTCCATAGTTACCATGTCCATAGTTACCGTGTCCATAGTTACTGTATCCATAGTAATTGTGTGCATGTTTATCATGTCCATAGTTAGCATGTCCATAGTTACTGTGCCCATAGTTACCATGTCCATAGTTACCATGTCCTTGGTTACTGTGTCTATAGTTAGCATGTCCATAGTTACCGTGTCCATAGTTACTGTGTCCATAGTTAGCATGTCCATAGTTAGCGTGTGCATGGTTATCATGTCCATAGTTAGCATGTCCATAGTTATCGTGTCCATATTTGCCGTGTCCATAGTTACTGTGTCCATAGCTACCGGCTCAATATTTACCATGTCCATAGATATCATGTACATGGTTATCGTGAGCATGTTTATCATGTCCATAGTTAGCATGTCCATAGTTACCGTGTCCATAGTTACCATGTCCATAGTTAGCATGTCCATAGTTACCGTGTCCATAGTTACCGTGTCCACAGTTATCATGTCCATAGTTACTATGTCCATAGTTACCGTGTCCATAGTTATCTTGTCCATATTTACTGTGTCCATAGTTACCATGTCCATAGTAATCGTGTGCATGTTTATCATGTCCATAGTTACTGTGTCCATAGTTAGCATGTCCATAGTTACCTTGTCCATAGTTACCGTGTCCATAATTATCGTGTCCATAATTACCGTGTCCATGGTTATTGTGTCCATAGTTACCTTGTCCTTAGTTACCATGTCCGTAGTTACTGAATCCATTGTTACTGTGTCCATAGTTACTGTGTCCATAATTATTGTATCCATAGTTACCGTAGTCATAGTTCCCGTGCCAATAGTTACCGTAGTAATAGTTACCGTGCCCACAGTTAATGTGTCCATAGATACCGCATCCATAGTTAACATGTCCATGATTACCATGTCCATACTTACCGTGTACTTAATTATCGCGTCTGTAATTATCGTGACCATAGTTACCGTGTCCATAGTAATCGTGTGCATGTTTATCATGTCCATAGTTACCGTGTCCATAGTTACTGTGTCCATAGTTAGCATGTCCATAGTTACCCGTGTCCATAGTTACTGTGTCCATCATTATCGTGTCCATAATTACCGTGTCCATGGTTATTGTGTCCATAGTTACCTTGTCCTTAGTTACCATATCCGTAGTTACTGAATCCATTGTTACTGTGTCCATAGTTACCGTGAACATAATTATTGTATCCATAGTTACCGTGCCCATAGTTATTGTGTCCATAGTTACCGCATCCATAGTTACCATGTCCATGATTACCATGTCCAGAATTACCGTGTACATAATTATCGCGTCCGTAATTATCGTGACCGTAGTTACAGTGTCCATATTTACCCTGTCCATTGTAACCGTGTCCATAGTTACCATGTCCATGGTTACCGTGTGCATGGTTATCGTGTCCATAGTTACTGTGTCAATAGTTACCGCGTCCATGGTTATCGTGTCCATATTTACCGTGACCAAGTTACCATGTCCATATTTGCCGTGTGCATATTAGCCGTGTCTATAGTAATTGTGTGCATGGTTATCATGTCCATTGTTACCGTGTCCATAGTTACCGTTTCCATAGTTACCGTGTCCATATTTGCCATGTCCATATTTGCCGTGTCCATAGTAATCGTGTGCATGGTTATCATGTCCATTGTTACCGTGTCCATAGTTACCTTCTCCATAGTTACTATGTCCATATTTACTGTGTCCATAGTTACCCTGTCCATAGTTACCGTGTCAATAGTTACTGTGTCCATGGTTATCGTGTCCATAGTTACCTTGTCCTTAGTTACTATGTCCATATTTACCGAATCCATAGTTACAATGTCCATAATTGCCATGTCCCTAATTATTGTATACATACTTACCGTATCCATAATTATCATGTCCATAGTTACCCTGTCCATAGTTACCGTGTTCATATTTACCGTATCCATAATTACCATGTCCATTATTTTGTCCATAGTTGCCATGTCCATAGTTACTGTATCCATAGTTACTGTGTCCATAGTTACCGTGTTCAGAATTGTTATGTCCATAGTTACCATGTCCATAAGCTACCGGCCCCATAGTTACTGTGTCCATAGTTACCGCATCCACAATTATCGTGTCCATAGTTACCCTGTCCATTGTTTCTGTGTCCTTAGTTTCCTTGTCCATAGTTACCACGTCCATCATTACCGTGATCATAATTACCATTTCCATAGTTACCGTGTCCATAGTTACCGTGTCCATAGTTACTGTGTCCATAGTTACTGTGTCCATAGTTATCATGTGTATAGTTACCGTGTCCATAGTTACTGTGTTCAGAATTGTTCTGTCCATAGTTACCATGTCCATAAGCTACCGGCCCCATAGTTACTGTGTCCTTAGTTACAGCATCCACAATTATCGTGTCCATAGTTACCCTGTCCATTGTTTCTGTGTCCTTAGTTTCCTTGTCCATAGTTACCATGTCCATCGTTACCGTGATCATAATTACCATTTCCATAGTTACCGTGTCCATAGTTACCGTGTCCATAGTTACTGTGTCCATAGTTATCATGTCCATAGTTACCCTTTCCATAATTATCGTGTCCATCGTTATCTTGCCCATTGTTACCATGTCCACAGTTATCATGTCAATAGTTACTGTGTCCATAGTTACCGTGTCCATAATTATCGTGTCCATAGTTATCATGCCCATAGTTACCATGTCCATAGTTATCCTGCCCATGCTTACTGTATCCATACTTACTGTATCCATAGTTACCGTGTCCATAATTATTGTGTCCATAATAATCATGTCCATAATTACTGCGTCCACAATTATCGTGTCCATCATTACCATGTCCATAGTTACCATGACGGTAGTTACCCGTGTCCATAGTTAACTTGTCCTTAGTTACTGTATCCATAGTTACCGTGTCCGTAGTTACTGAATCCATTGTTACTATGTCCATAGTTACTGCGTCCATAATTATTGTATCCCTAGTTACCGTAGTCATAGTTACCGTGCCCATAGTTACTGTGTCCATACTTACCACATCCATAGTTACCAGGTCCATGATTAACAAGTCCATAATTACCGTGTACATAATTATCGCGTCCGTAATTATCGTGACCATAGTTACCGTGCCCATAGTTACCGTGTCCATAGTTACCGCATCCATAGTTACCATGTCCATGATTATCAAGTCCATAATTACCTTGTACATAATTATTGCGTCTGTAATTATCGTGACCATAGTTACCGTGCCCATAGTTACCGTGCCCATAGTTACTGTGTCCATAGTTACCACATCCATAGTTACCAGGTCCATGATTAACAAGTCCATAATTACCGTGTACATAATTATCGCGTCCGTAATTATCGTGACCATAGTTACCGTGCCCATAGTTACCGTGTCCATAGTTAACGCATCCATAGTTACCATGTCCATGATTACCAAGTCCATAATTACCTTGTACATAATTATTGCGTCCGTAATTATCGTGACCATAGTTACTGTGTCCATTGTTATCGTGTCCATATTTACTGTGTCCATAGTTACTGTGTCCATAGTTACCATGTCCATGATTACCATGTCCATAATTACCATGTACATAATTATTGCATCCCTAATTATCGTGACCATAGTTACCGTGTCCATAGTTACCACGTCCATACTTACCGCATCCATAGTTACCCTGTCCATAATTACCGTGTCAATAGTTACCGCGTCCATAGTTACCGTGTCCATAGTTACCGTGTCCATAGTTACCGCATCCATAGTTACCATGTCCATGATTACCAAGTCCATAGTTACTGTCTCCATAGTTAGCATGTCCAATGTTAGCGTGTGCATGGTTATCGTGTCCATAGTCACTGTGTCCATAGTTACCATGTTCATAGTTACCGTGTCCATAGTTACTGTATCCATAGTAATTGTGTGCATGTTTATCATGTCCATAGTTAGCATGTCCATAGTTATCGTGTGTATGATTATCATGTCCATAGTTAGCATGTCTATAGTTAGCATGTCCATAGTTACCGTGTCCATAGTAATCGTGTGCATGTTTATCATGTCCATAGTTACCGTGTCCATAGTTACCGTGTCCATAGTTACCATGTCCATAGTTACCATGTCAATAGATAGCATGTCCATAGTTACCGCATCGGTAGTTACCGTGTCCATAGTTAGCATGTCCATAATTTGCGTGTGCATGGTTATCATGTCCATAGTTAGCATGTCCATAGTTACCGTGTCCATAGTTACTGTGTCCATCATAATCGTGTGCATGTTCATCATATCCATAGTTACCGTGTCCATCGTTACCGTGTCCATAGTAATCGTGTGCATGTTTACCATGTCCATAGCTACCGTGTCCATAGTTACTGTGTCCATAGTTAGCATGTCCATAGTTACCGTGTCCATAGTTACCGTGTCCATAGTTAGCATGTCCATAGTTACCGTGTCCATAGTTACGGTGTCCATCGTAATCGTGTGCATGTTTATCATATCCATAGTAACCGTGTCCATAGTTAGTGTATCCATAGTAATTGTGTGCATGTTTATCATATCCATAGTTAGCATGTCCATAGTTAGCATGTCCGTAGTTACTGTGTCCATAGTTACCATGTCCATAGTTACTGTCTCCATAGTTATCGTGTCCATAGTTACCGTGTCCATAGTTACTGTCTCCATAGTTTGCATGTCCATAGTTAGCGTGTGCATGGTTATCATGTCCATAGTTACTGTGTCCATAGTTACCATGTCCATAGTTACCGTGTCCATAGTTACTGTATCCATAGTAATTGTGTGCATGTTTATCATGTCCATAGTTAGCATGTCCATAGTTACTGTGCCCATAGTTACCATGTCCATAGTTACCATGTCCTTGGTTACTGTGTCTATAGTTAGCATGTCCATAGTTACCGTGTCCATAGTTACTGTGTCCATAGTTAGCATGTCCATAGTTAGCGTGTGCATGGTTATCATGTCCATAGTTAGCATGTCCATAGTTATCGTGTCCATATTTGCCGTGTCCATAGTTACTGTGTCCATAGCTACCGGCTCAATATTTACCATGTCCATAGATATCATGTACATGGTTATCGTGAGCATGTTTATCATGTCCATAGTTAGCATGTCCATAGTTACCGTGTCCATAGTTACCATGTCCATAGTTAGCATGTCCATAGTTACCGTGTCCATAGTTACCGTGTCCAGAGTTATCATGTCCATAGTTACTATGTCCATAGTTACCGTGTCCATAGTTATCTTGTCCATATTTACTGTGTCCATAGTTACCATGTCCATAGTAATCGTGTGCATGTTTATCATGTCCATAGTTACTGTGTCCATAGTTAGCATGTCCATAGTTACCTTGTCCATAGTTACCGTGTCCATAATTATCGTGTCCATAATTACCGTGTCCATGGTTATTGTGTCCATAGTTACCTTGTCCTTAGTTACCATGTCCGTAGTTACTGAATCCATTGTTACTGTGTCCATAGTTACTGTGTCCATAATTATTGTATCCATAGTTACCGTAGTCATAGTTCCCGTGCCAATAGTTACCGTAGTAATAGTTACCGTGCCCACAGTTAATGTGTCCATAGATACCGCATCCATAGTTAACATGTCCATGATTACCATGTCCATACTTACCGTGTACTTAATTATCGCGTCTGTAATTATCGTGACCATAGTTACCGTGCCCATAGTTACCGTGCCCATAGTTACTGTGTCCATAGTTACCACATCCATAGTTACCAGGTCCATGATTAACAAGTCCATAATTACCGTGTACATAATTATCGCGTCCGTAATTATCGTGACCATAGTTACCGTGCCCATAGTTACCGTGTCCATAGTTACCGCATCCATAGTTACCATGTCCATGATTACCAAGTCCATAATTACCTTGTACATAATTATTGCGTCTGTAATTATCGTGACCATAGTTACCGTGCCCATAGTTACCGTGTCCATAGTTAACGCATCCATAGTTACCATGTCCATGATTACCAAGTCCATAATTACCTTGTACATAATTATTGCGTCCGTAATTATCGTGACCATAGTTACTGTGTCCATTGTTATCGTGTCCATATTTACTGTGTCCATAGTTACTGTGTCCATAGTTACCATGTCCATGATTACCATGTCCATAATTACCATGTACATAATTATTGCATCCCTAATTATCGTGACCATAGTTACCGTGTCCATAGTTACCACGTCCATACTTACCGCATCCATAGTTACCCTGTCCATAATTACCGTGTCAATAGTTACCGCGTCCATAGTTACCGTGTCCATAGTTACCGTGTCCATAGTTACCGCATCCATAGTTACCATGTCCATGATTACCAAGTCCATAGTTACTGTCTCCATAGTTAGCATGTCCAATGTTAGCGTGTGCATGGTTATCGTGTCCATAGTCACTGTGTCCATAGTTACCATGTTCATAGTTACCGTGTCCATAGTTACTGTATCCATAGTAATTGTGTGCATGTTTATCATGTCCATAGTTAGCATGTCCATAGTTATCGTGTGTATGATTATCATGTCCATAGTTAGCATGTCTATAGTTAGCATGTCCATAGTTACCGTGTCCATAGTAATCGTGTGCATGTTTATCATGTCCATAGTTACCGTGTCCATAGTTACCGTGTCCATAGTTACCATGTCCATAGTTACCATGTCAATAGATAGCATGTCAATAGTTACCGCATCGGTAGTTACCGTGTCCATAGTTAGCATGTCCATAATTTGCGTGTGCATGGTTATCATGTCCATAGTTAGCATGTCCATAGTTACCGTGTCCATAGTTACTGTGTCCATCATAATCGTGTGCATGTTCATCATATCCATAGTTACCGTGTCCATCGTTACCGTGTCCATAGTAATCGTGTGCATGTTTACCATGTCCATAGCTACCGTGTCCATAGTTACTGTGTCCATAGTTAGCATGTCCATAGTTACCGTGTCCATAGTTACCGTGTCCATAGTTAGCATGTCCATAGTTACCGTGTCCATAGTTACGGTGTCCATCGTAATCGTGTGCATGTTTATCATATCCATAGTAACCGTGTCCATAGTTAGTGTATCCATAGTAATTGTGTGCATGTTTATCATATCCATAGTTAGCATGTCCATAGTTAGCATGTCCGTAGTTACTGTGTCCATAGTTACCATGTCCATAGTTACTGTCTCCATAGTTATCGTGTCCATAGTTACCGTGTCCATAGTTACTGTCTCCATAGTTTGCATGTCCATAGTTAGCGTGTGCATGGTTATCATGTCCATAGTTACTGTGTCCATAGTTACCATGTCCATAGTTACCGTGTCCATAGTTACTGTATCCATAGTAATTGTGTGCATGTTTATCATGTCCATAGTTAGCATGTCCATAGTTACTGTGCCCATAGTTACCATGTCCATAGTTACCATGTCCTTGGTTACTGTGTCTATAGTTAGCATGTCCATAGTTACCGTGTCCATAGTTACTGTGTCCATAGTTAGCATGTCCATAGTTAGCGTGTGCATGGTTATCATGTCCATAGTTAGCATGTCCATAGTTATCGTGTCCATATTTGCCGTGTCCATAGTTACTGTGTCCATAGCTACCGGCTCAATATTTACCATGTCCATAGATATCATGTACATGGTTATCGTGAGCATGTTTATCATGTCCATAGTTAGCATGTCCATAGTTACCGTGTCCATAGTTACCATGTCCATAGTTAGCATGTCCATAGTTACCGTGTCCATAGTTACCGTGTCCACAGTTATCATGTCCATAGTTACTATGTCCATAGTTACCGTGTCCATAGTTATCTTGTCCATATTTACTGTGTCCATAGTTACCATGTCCATAGTAATCGTGTGCATGTTTATCATGTCCATAGTTACTGTGTCCATAGTTAGCATGTCCATAGTTACCTTGTCCATAGTTACCGTGTCCATAATTATCGTGTCCATAATTACCGTGTCCATGGTTATTGTGTCCATAGTTACCTTGTCCTTAGTTACCATGTCCGTAGTTACTGAATCCATTGTTACTGTGTCCATAGTTACTGTGTCCATAATTATTGTATCCATAGTTACCGTAGTCATAGTTCCCGTGCCAATAGTTACCGTAGTAATAGTTACCGTGCCCACAGTTAATGTGTCCATAGATACCGCATCCATAGTTAACATGTCCATGATTACCATGTCCATACTTACCGTGTACTTAATTATCGCGTCTGTAATTATCGTGACCATAGTTACCGTGTCCATAGTAATCGTGTGCATGTTTATCATGTCCATAGTTACCGTGTCCATAGTTACTGTGACCATAGTTAGCATGTCCATAGTTACCCGTGTCCATAGTTACTGTGTCCATCATTATCGTGTCCATAATTACCGTGTCCATGGTTATTGTGTCCATAGTTACCTTGTCCTTAGTTACCATATCCGTAGTTACTGAATCCATTGTTACTGTGTCCATAGTTACCGTGAACATAATTATTGTATCCATAGTTACCGTGCCCATAGTTATTGTGTCCATAGTTACCGCATCCATAGTTACCATGTCCATGATTACCATGTCCAGAATTACCGTGTACATAATTATCGCGTCCGTAATTATCGTGACCGTAGTTACAGTGTCCATATTTACCCTGTCCATTGTAACCGTGTCCATAGTTACCATGTCCATGGTTACCGTGTGCATGGTTATCGTGTCCATAGTTACTGTGTCAATAGTTACCGCGTCCATGGTTATCGTGTCCATATTTACCGTGACCAAGTTACCATGTCCATATTTGCCGTGTGCATATTAGCCGTGTCTATAGTAATTGTGTGCATGGTTATCATGTCCATTGTTACCGTGTCCATAGTTACCGTTTCCATAGTTACCGTGTCCATATTTGCCATGTCCATATTTGCCGTGTCCATAGTAATCGTGTGCATGGTTATCATGTCCATTGTTACCGTGTCCATAGTTACCTTCTCCATAGTTACTATGTCCATATTTACTGTGTCCATAGTTACCCTGTCCATAGTTACCGTGTCAATAGTTACTGTGTCCATGGTTATCGTGTCCATAGTTACCTTGTCCTTAGTTACTATGTCCATATTTACCGAATCCATAGTTACAATGTCCATAATTGCCATGTCCCTAATTATTGTATACATACTTACCGTATCCATAATTATCATGTCCATAGTTACCCTGTCCATAGTTACCGTGTTGATATTTACCGTATCCATAATTACCATGTCCATTATTTTGTCCATAGTTGCCATGTCCATAGTTACTGTATCCATAGTTACTGTGTCCATAGTTACCGTGTTCAGAATTGTTATGTCCATAGTTACCATGTCCATAAGCTACCGGCCCCATAGTTACTGTGTCCATAGTTACCGCATCCACAATTATCGTGTCCATAGTTACCCTGTCCATTGTTTCTGTGTCCTTAGTTTCCTTGTCCATAGTTACCACGTCCATCGTTACCGTGATCATAATTACCATTTCCATAGTTACCGTGTCCATAGTTACCGTGTCCATAGTTACTGTGTCCATAGTTACTGTGTCCATAGTTATCATGTGTATAGTTACCGTGTCCATAGTTACTGTGTTCAGAATTGTTCTGTCCATAGTTACCATGTCCATAAGCTACCGGCCCCATAGTTACTGTGTCCTTAGTTACAGCATCCACAATTATCGTGTCCATAGTTACCCTGTCCATTGTTTCTGTGTCCTTAGTTTCCTTGTCCATAGTTACCATGTCCATCGTTACCGTGATCATAATTACCATTTCCATAGTTACCGTGTCCATAGTTACCGTGTCCATAGTTACTGTGTCCATAGTTATCATGTCCATAGTTACCCTTTCCATAATTATCGTGTCCATCGTTATCTTGCCCATTGTTACCATGTCCACAGTTATCATGTCAATAGTTACTGTGTCCATAGTTACCGTGTCCATAATTATCGTGTCCATAGTTATCATGCCCATAGTTACCATGTCCATAGTTATCCTGCCCATGCTTACTGTATCCATACTTACTGTATCCATAGTTACCGTGTCCATAATTATTGTGTCCATAATAATCATGTCCATAATTACTGCGTCCACAATTATCGTGTCCATCATTACCATGTCCATAGTTACCATGACGGTAGTTACCCGTGTCCATAGTTAACTTGTCCTTAGTTACTGTATCCATAGTTACCGTGTCCGTAGTTACTGAATCCATTGTTACTATGTCCATAGTTACTGCGTCCATAATTATTGTATCCCTAGTTACCGTAGTCATAGTTACCGTGCCCATAGTTACTGTGTCCATACTTACCACATCCATAGTTACCAGGTCCATGATTAACAAGTCCATAATTACCGTGTACATAATTATCGCGTCCGTAATTATCGTGACCATAGTTACCGTGCCCATAGTTACCGTGTCCATAGTTACCGCATCCATAGTTACCATGTCCATGATTACCAAGTCCATAATTACCTTGTACATAATTATTGCGTCCGTAATTATCGTGACCATAGTTACCGTGCCCATAGTTACCGTGTCCATAGTTATCGCATCCATAGTTACCATGTCCATGATTACCAAGTCCATAATTACCTTGTACATAATTATTGCGTCCGTAATTATCGTGACCATAGTTACTGTGTCCATTGTTATCGTGTCCATATTTACTGAGTCCATAGTTACTGTGTCCATAGTTACCATGTCCATGATTACCATGTCCATAATTACCATGTACATAATTATTGCGTCCCTAATTATCGTGACCATAGTTACCGTGTCCATAGTTACCATGTCCATACTTACCGCATCCATAGTTACCCTGTCCATAATTACCGTGTCAATAGTTACCGCGTCCATAGTTACCGTGTCCATAGTTACCGTGTCCATAGTTACCGCATCCATAGTTACCATGTCCATGATTACCAAGTCCATAGTTACTGTCTCCATAGTTAGCATGTCCAATGTTAGCGTGTGCATGGTTATCGTGTCCATAGTCACTGTGTCCATAGTTACCATGTTCATAGTTACTGTGTCCATAGTTACTGTATCCATAGTAATTGTGTGCATGTTTATCATGTCCATAGTTAGCATGTCCATAGTTATCGTGTCCATATTTGCCGTGTCCATAGTTACTGTGTCCATAGCTACTGGCTCCATATTTACCATGTCCATAGTTATCATGTACATGGTTATCGTGTGCATGTTTATCATGTCCATAGTTACCATGTCAATAGTTAGCATGTCCATAGTTACCATGTCCATAGTTACCGCATCCATAGTTACCGTGTCCATAGTTAGCATGTCCATAGTTAGCGTGTGCATGGTTATCATGTCCATAGTTAGCATGTCCATAGTTACCGTGTCCATAGTTACTGAGTCCATCGTAATCGTGTGCATGTTCATCATATCCATAGTTACCGTGTCCATCGTTACCGTGTCCATAGTAATCGTGTGCATGTTTACCATGTCCATAGCTACCGTGTCCATAGTTACTGTGTCCATAGTTAGCATGTCCATAGTTACCGTGTCCATAGTTACTGTGTCCATAGTTAGCATGTCCATAGTTAGCGTGTGCATGGTTATCATGTCCATAGTTAGCATGTCCATAGTTACCGTGTCCATAGTTACTGTGTCCATCGTAATCGTGTGCATGTTTATCATATCCATAGTAACCGTGTCCATAGTTTGTGTATCCATAGTAATTGTGTGCATGTTTATCATGTCCATAGTTAGCATGTCCATAGTTAGCATGTCCGTAGTTACTGTGTCCATAGTTATCATGTCTATAGTTACTGTCTCCATAGTTATCATGTCCATAGTTACTGTGTCCATAGTTACTGTCTCCATAGTTAGCATGTCCATAGTTAGCGTGTGCATGGTTATCATGTCCATAGTTACTGTGTCCATAGTTACCATGTCCATAGTTACCGTGTCCATAGTTACCGCATCCATAGTTACCATGTCCGTGATTACCAAGTCCATAATTACTGTGTACATAATTATTGCGTCTGTAATTATCGTGACCATAGTTACCGTGTCCATAGTTACCGTGTCCATAGTAATCGTGTGCATGTTCATCATATCCATAGTTACCGTGTCCATCGTTTCCGTGTCCATAGTAATCGTGTGCATGTTTACCATGTCCATAGCTACCGTGTCCATAGTTACTGTGTCCATAGTTAGCATGTCCATAGTTACCGTGTCCATAGTTACCGTGTCCATAGTTAGCATGTCCATAGTTAGCGTGTGCATGGTTATCATGTCCATAGTTACCGTGTCCATTGTTACTGTGTCCATCGTAATCGTGTGCATGTTTATCATATCCATAGTAACCGTGTCCATAGTTAGTGTATCCATAGTAATTGTGTGCATGGTTATCATGTCCATAGTTAGCATGTCCATAGTTAGCATGTCCGTAGTTACTGTGTCCATAGTTACTGTGTCCATAGTTACCATGTCCATAGTTACCGTGTCCATAGTTACTGTATCCATAGTAATTGTGTGCATGTTTATCATGTCCATAGTTAGCATGTCCATAGTTACTGTGTCCATAGTTATCATGTCCATAGTTACCATGTCCTTGGTTACTGTGTCTATAGTTAGCATGTCCATAGTTACCGTGTCCATAGTTACTGTGTCCATAGTTAGCATGTCCATAGTTAGCGTGTGCATGGTTATCATGTCCATAGTTAGCATGTCCATAGTTATCGTGTCCATATTTGCCGTGTCCATAGTTACTGTGTCCATAGCTACCGGCTCAATATTTACCATGTCCATAGTTATCATGTACATGGTTATCGTGAGCATGTTTATCATGTCCATAGTTAGCATGTCCATAGTTACCGTGTCCATAGTTACCATGTCCATAGTTAGCATGTCCATAGTTACCGTGTCCATAGTTACCGTGTCCATAGTTACCATGTCCATAGTTAGCATGTCCATAGTTACCGTGTCCATAGTTACCGTGTCCACAGTTATCATGTCCATAGTTACCATGTCCTTGGTTACTGTGTCTATAGTTAGCATGTCCATAGTTACCGTGTCCATAGTTACTGTGTCCATAGTTAGCATGTCCATAGTTAGCGTGTGCATGGTTATCATGTCCATAGTTAGCATGCCCATAGTTATCGTGTCCATATTTGCCGTGTCCATAGTTACTGTGTCCATAGCTACCGGCTCAATATTTACCATGTCCATAGTTATCATGTACATGGTTATCGTGAGCATGTTTATCATGTCCATAGTTAGCATGTCCATAGTTACCGTGTCCATAGTTACCATGTCCATAGTTAGCATGTCCATAGTTACCGTGTCCATAGTTACCGTGTCCAGAGTTATCATGTCCATAGTTACTATGTCCATAGTTACCGTGTCCATAGTTATCTTGTCCATATTTACTGTGTCCATAGTTACCATGTCCATAGTAATCGTGTGCATGTTTATCATGTCCATAGTTACCGTGTCCTTAGTTACTGTGTCCATAGTTAGCATGTCCATATTTACCCTGTCCATAGTTACCGTGTCCATAGTTACCATGTCCATGGTTACCGTGTGCATGGTTATCGTGTCCATAGTTACTGTGTCAATAGTTACCGCGTCCATGGTTATCGTGTCCATATTTACCGTGACCAAGTTACCATGCCCATATTTGCCGCGTGCATGTTAGCCGTGTCCATAGTGATTGTGTGCATGGTTATCATGTCCATTGTTACCGTGTCCATAGTTACCGTTTCCATAGTTACCGTGTCGATATTTGCCATGTCCATATTTGCCGTGTCCATAGTAATCGTGTGCATGGTTATCATGTCCATAGTTACTGTGTCCATAGTTACCGTGTCCATAGTTACTATGTCCATAGTTACTGTGTCCATAGTTACCCTGTCCATACTTACCGTGTCAATAGTTACTGTGTCCATAGTTACTGAGTCCATCGTAATCGTGTGCATGTTCATCATATCCATAGTTACCGTGTCCATCGTTACCGTGTCCATAGTAATCGTGTGCATGTTTACCATGTCCATAGCTACCGTGTCCATAGTTACTGTGTCCATAGTTAGCATGTCCATTGTTACCGTGTCCATAGTTACCGTGTCCATAGTTAGCATGTCCATAGTTAGCGTGTGCATGGTTATCATGTCCATAGTAAGCATGTCCATAGTTACCGTGTCCATAGTTACTGTGTCCATCGTAATCGTGTGCATGTTTATCATATCCATAGTAACCGTGTCCATAGTTTGTGTATCCATAGTAATTGTGTGCATGTTTATCATGTCCATAGTTAGCATGTCCGTAGTTAGCATGTCCGTAGTTACTGTGTCCATAGTTACCATGTCCATAGTTACTGTCTCCATAGTTATCATGTCCATAGTTACCGTGTCCATAGTTACTGTCTCCATAGTTAGCATGTCCATAGTTAGCGTGTGCATGGTTATCATGTCCATAGTTACTGTGTCCATAGTTACCATGTCCATAGTTACCGTGTCCATAGTTACCGCATCCATAGTTACCATGTCCATGATTACCAAGTCCATAATTACTGTGTACATAATTATTGCGTCTGTAATTATCGTGACCATAGTTACCGTGTCCATAGTTACCGTGTCCATAGTAATCGTGTGCATGTTCATCATATCCATAGTTACCGTGTCCATCGTTACCGTGTCCATAGTAATCGTGTGCATGTTTACCATGTCCATAGCTACCGTGTCCATAGTTACTGTGTCCATAGTTAGCATGTCCATAGTTACTGTGTCCATAGTTACCGTGTCCATAGTTAGCATGTCCATAGTTAGCGTGTGCATGGTTATCATGTCCATAGTTACCGTGTCCATTGTTACTGTGTCCATCGTAATCGTGTGCATGTTTATCATATCCATAGTAACCGTGTCCATAGTTAGTGTATCCATAGTAATTGTGTGCATGGTTATCATGTCCATAGTTAGCATGTCCATAGTTAGCATGTCCGTAGTTACTGTGTCCATAGTTACTGTGTCCATAGTTACCATGTCCATAGTTACCGTGTCCATAGTTACTGTATCCATAGTAATTGTGTGCATGTTTATCATGTCCATAGTTAGCATGTCCATAGTTACTGTGTCCATAGTTATCATGTCCATAGTTACCATGTCCTTGGTTACTGTGTCTATAGTTAGCATGTCCATAGTTACCGTGTCCATTGTTACTGTGTCCATCGTAATCGTGTGCATGTTTATCATATCCATAGTAACCGTGTCCATAGTTAGTGTATCCATAGTAATTGTGTGCATGGTTATCATGTCCATAGTTAGCATGTCCATAGTTAGCATGTCCGTAGTTACTGTGTCCATAGTTACTGTGTCCATAGTTACCATGTCCATAGTTACCGTGTCCATAGTTACTGTATCCATAGTAATTGTGTGCATGTTTATCATGTCCATAGTTAGCATGTCCATAGTTACTGTGTCCATAGTTATCATGTCCATAGTTACCATGTCCTTGGTTACTGTGTCTATAGTTAGCATGCCCATAGTTACCGTGTCCATAGTTACTGTGTCCATAGTTAGCATGTCCATAGTTAGCGTGTGCATGGTTATCATGTCCATAGTTAGCATGTCCATAGTTATCGTGTCCATATTTGCCGTGTCCATAGTTACTGTGTCCATAGCTACCGGCTCAATATTTACCATGTCCATAGTTATCATGTACATGGTTATCGTGAGCATGTTTATCATGTCCATAGTTAGCATGTCCATAGTTACCGTGTCCATAGTTACCATGTCCATAGTTAGCATGTCCATAGTTACCGTGTCCATAGTTACCGTGTCCATAGTTACCATGTCCATAGTTAGCATGTCCATAGTTACCGTGTCCATAGTTACCGTGTCCACAGTTATCATGTCCATAGTTACTATATCCATAGTTACCGTGTCCATAGTTATCTTGTCCATATTTACTGTGTCCATAGTTACCATGTCCATAGTAATCGTGTGCATGTTTATCATGTCCATAGTTACCGTGTCCATAGTTACTGTGTCCATAGTTAGCATGTCCATATTTACCCTGTCCATTGTAACCGTGTCCATAGTTACCATGTCCATGGTTACCGTGTGCATGGTTATCGTGTCCATAGTTACTGTGTCAATAGTTACCGCGTCCATGGTTATCGTGTCCATATTTACCGTGACCAAGTTACCATGTGCATATTTGCCGTGTGCATATTAGCCGTGTCCATAGTAATTGTGTGCATGGTTATCATGGCCATTGTTACCGTGTCCATAGTTACCGTTTTCATAGTTACCGTGTCCATATTTGCCATGTCCATATTTGCCGTGTCCATAGTAATCGTGTGCATGGTTATCATGTCCATTGTTACCGTGTCCATAGTTACCTTCTCCATAGTTACTATGTCCATAGTTACTGTGTCCATAGTTACCCTGTCCATAGTTACCGTGTCAATAGTTACTGTGTCCATGGTTATCGTGTCCATAGTTACCTTGTCCTTAGTTACCATGTCCATATTTACCGAATCCATAGTTACTATGTCCATAATTGCCATGTCCCTAATTATTGTATCCATACTTACCGTATCCATAATTATCATGTCCATAGTTACCCTGTCCATAGTTACCATGTTCATATTTACCGTACCCATAATTACCATGTCCATTATTTTGTCCATAGTTGCCATGTCCATAGTTACTGTATCCATAGTTACTGTGTCCATAGTTACCATCAGCATAATTACCGTATCCATAGTTACCTTGTTGATAGTTACCATATCCATAGTTACCATGTCTTTTGGTACTGTATCCATCGTTACCGTGTCCATAGTTACCGTGTTCAGAATTGTCATGTTCATAGTTACCATGTGCATAATTACTGTGTCCTTAGTTACTGTGTCCATAGTTACCGTGTCCATAGCTTCCAGCTCCATAGTTACTGTGTCAATAGTTACCGTGTACATAATTACCGTGTCCATAGTTACCATGTCCATAACTTCCGGCTCCATAGTTACTGAGTCAATAGTTACCGTGTCCATTATTATCATGTCCATAGTTACTGTGTCCATAGTTACCCTGTCCATAGTTACCGTGTCCATTATTATCATGTCCATAGTTACCGTATCCATAGTTACCGTGTTCAGAATTGTCGTGTTTATAGTTACCATGTGTATAGTTACCGTGTCCATAGTTACTGTGTTCAGAATTGTTATGTCCATAGTTACCATGTCCATAAGCTACCGGCCCCATAGTTACTGTGTCCATAGTTACCGCATCCACAATTATCGTGTCCATAGTTACCCTGTCCATTGTTTCTGTGTCCTTAGTTACCGTGTCCATAGTTACCATGTCCATCGTTACCGTGATCATAATTACCATTTCCATAGTTACCGTGTCCATAGTTACTGTGTCCATAGTTACTGTGTCCATAGTTACTGTGTCCATCGTTATCATGTCCATAGTTACCATGTCCATAATTATCCTGTCGACAGTTGATGTGTCCATAATTATCATCTCCATAGTTACCTACTCCATAGTTACCATGTCGATAGTTACCGTCTCCATAATTAGCGTGTCAATAATTACCGTGTCAATAGTTACCATGTTCAGAATTGTTGTGTCCATAGTTACCGTGTCCATAGCTACTGTGTCCATAACTTTCATGTCCATAGTTACCCTCTCCATTGTTTCTGTGTCCTTAGTTACCATGATCATAGTTACCATGTCCATAATTATCATGTCCATAGTTGCTGTGTCCATAATTATCGTGTCCATAGTGATCATGTCCGTAGTTACCGTGTCCATAGTTATCATGTCCGTAGTTACCGTGTCCATAGTTATCGTGTTCATAGTTATCGTGTCCGTAATTACTGTTCCCATTGTTACCGTGTCCATAGTTACTGTGTCCATAGTTACTGTGTCCATAGTTACCGTGTCCGTAGTTATCGTGTCGATAGTTACCGTATCCATAGTTTCTGCGTCCATGATTACAGTGTTTGTCATGATGTGGAGGTGCCAGAGTTGGACTGGAGTGGACAAGGTCAGAAGTCACATGACACCAGGTTATAGTCACATGGGTTTAGTCGGAAGCACTAGCTTTTGGAGCACTGCCCCCTTTCTTGACTTCATCTGACAAAGGAGGAGTGCTGAGAAAGTTTCCGATTCCAAATGAACCTGTTGGACTATAACCTGGTGTCGTTGGACTATAACCTGGTGTCGTTGGACTTCCAACAGTGCCTTGTGTTCCAGTCTCCGAAGATCCAGGCATTACCCGACAGAGTCCACTTCTGACACCGGGCAGACAAGCCAAACCCAATCAGCCTCCCCATCACTGGATTCAGCCGTTCAATTGTTCCTCACCGGAATTTCCAAAAAAAAACAGATCAAGGACACCAAGTTTATAACTTAAACACAAATTAACAATTTATTACCAACCGTTAGCAGAACACAGATGAACCACAAGGAAATCTTATAAACATCCCTGATCTGAGTTCCATCTTCTTTGATCATAACCACCACCACCCCCCACCTCCCCACCTCACTCACAGACAGACACAGTTAAGAGATAAATTTAAAAAAAGTAATAATTGCATTTTGCCAGTAGGTAACAGTTTCAGTGATAAATGATAATGCGTTATATTCCTGGTACAAAAGCTGTCTGCCTCGTTTGAATTTCAAAGTTCCCAATCAAACCAACCGACTTCATCCGATTCCTGGAGACTTTTACTTCATTCTTCCCGGTGCCTCAGAACCTTCAGTAAGTTGGGAATGGGGGGAAGTACCGAGCCAAAGCCCCAAACCCCAAACCAGCCCACTGCAACGCCCGGAATCCTTGCGTTGTGTTCTCGGTCTTTCTCACCGCTCTCTCGGGAATCCTGGACAGCACCGTTGCCTGGACTGACCGAGCAATTCAATAACTCTCCGGCTGCCAGTCCCTCAGGACAACAACATCTCGGTGCTGAAATGGCTACAGTGTTCAGTTTCAGGGCCCGGGTTTACAGTCCTAACTCTCACTGTGCCCGGTCTACACAGCGCCCAGTCCCACAGTGCCCAGTATTCCGGGTCCCAGTGCCCAGTATCCCAGCTTCCAGGTCCCAGTGCTCAGTGTCCCAGTGCCCAGTATCCCAGTGCCCCATTATCCCAGTGCCCAGTGTCCCACTGCCCAGTATCCCATTATCCCAGTGCCCAGTGTCCCAGTGTCTCAGTACCCCGTATCCCAGTACCCAGTATCCCAGTGCCCAGTATCCCAGTGTCCAGTATCCCAGTGTCCCACTATCCCAGTGCCCAGTATCCCAGTGTCTCAGTGTCGCAGTACCCCATATCCCAGTACCCAGTGTCCCATTATCCCAGTGCCCACTGTCCCAGTGCCCAGCATCCCAGTGTCTCAATGTCCCACTACCCCTTATCCCAGTACCCAGTATCCAGTGTCCCAGTGTCTCAGTGTCCCAGTATCCCTGTGTCCCAGTACCCAGTGCCCAGTGTCCCAGTGTCACAGTACCCAGTGTCCCAGTACCCAGTATCCCATTATCCCAGTGTCCCATTAACCCAGTGCCCAGTGTCCCAGTGTCCCAGTACCCAGTGTCCCAGTACCCCAGTGTCCCAGTGTCACAGTACCCAGTGTCCCAGTGGCCCAGTGCCCAATCCCACAGTGTTTGCTATGTCTCCCCCACCCCCCCCAGGGTTACTCTGCCCCCCCACCCACCCCCGCGCTGGGCTTCCCGCAGGGTCTTGTTGCGGAGATATTCCTCCATGCACTGCACGGCCATGTTGTCGACCTCGGGGTCGAACTTGTTGGCGAAGAATGGTTCCTGGCGCAGTAGCCAGCTGATGTCGCCCACGCCATAGATACAGATCAGGTGGCGGTAGGTCCCCGTGCAGTCACCGTATGGGGCTCCTTTCACCACGTTGCCAGCCTCGAAGGACCACTTCACTGCCCGTCCCAGGGTGCGGGAGGATCTCCGGGTGTACCGGCGGTAGCCGGGCACACCACGCATCCTCAGCAGGGTGGCCCACACGTGTTCGTCCGGGCTGTAGGTATCTTCCGACCACCTGAGGAACGCCTGGACCTCGGCGCTGGCGAACACGTGGGCGACAAACTCTCGGGTGACCGCGATGTAGGCGCTGCCCACGAAGACCGAGGTACTGATGTTGGGCGGCTCCTTCAGCTGCTCTGTCACCACCAACTGGTCCCGGATATCATAGTGAAACCGCCAGCGTTTCTGGGAGAGGGAGAGAGGGGGAGGGAGGGAGGGAGAGGGGGAGAGAGAGAGATATCATAGTGAAACCGCCAGCGTTTCTGGGAGGGGGAGAGAGAGGGCGGGAGGGAGAGGGGGAGAGAGAGAGATATCATAGTGAAACCGCCAGCGTTTCTGGGAGAGGGAGAGAGAGGGAGGGAGGGAGGGAGAGGGGGAGAGAGAGAGATATCATAGTGAAACCACCAGAGTTTCTGGGAGGGGGAGAGAGAGGGAGGGAGGGAGGGAGAGGGGGAGAGAGAGAGAGATATCATAGTGAAACCGCCAGAGTTTCTGGGAGAGGGAGGGAGGGAGGGAGAGGGGGAGAGAGAGAGATATCATAGTGAAACCGCCAGCGTTTCTGGGAGGGGGAGAGAGAGGGAGGGAGGGAAGGAGAGGGGGAGAGAGAGAGATATCATAGTGAAACTGCCAGCGTTTCTGGGAGAGGGAGGGAGGGGGAGAGAGAGAGGGGGAGAGGGGAGGAGAGAGGGAGGGAGTGAGGGGGAGAGGGAGGGAGAGAGGGGGAGAGGGGAGGAGGGAGGGAGGGAGTGAGGGGGAGAGGGAGGGAGAGAGGGGGAGAGGGGAGGAGGGAGGGAGTGAGGGGGAGAGGGAGGGAGAGAGGGGAGAGAGAGAGGGGGAGAGAGATGGGGATATCATAGTGAAATCGCCACTGTTTCTGGGAGGGGGAGGAAGAGGGAGGGAGAGAGGGGTAGAGGTAGAGAGACAGGGAGTGGGAGAGGGAGGAGGAGGGAGGGAGGGGGAGAGAGGGAGGGAGAGAGGGGGGAGAGAGAGAGATATCATAGTGAAATTGCCAGCATTTCTGGGAGAGGGAGGGGGAGAGAGAGAGAGGGGGAGAGGGGAGGAGGGAGGGAGTGAGGGGGAGAGGGAGGGAGAGATGGGGAGAGGGAGTGAGGGGGAGAGGGAGGGAGAGAGGCGGAGAGAGAGGGGGAGAGAGATGGAGATATCATAGTGAAATCGCCACCGTTTCTGGGAGGGGGAGGAAGGGGGTGGGAGAGAGGGGTAGAGGTAGAGAGACAGGGAGAGGGAGAGGGAGGAGGAGGGAGGGAGGGGGAGAGAGGGAGGGAGAGAGAGGGGGGGGAGAGAGAGAGATATCATAGTGAAACTGCCACCGTTTCTGGGAGGGAGAGAGAGAGAGAGAGATAGAGAGAGAGGGGGGGAGGGGGAGAGGGAGGGGGAGGGGGGAGGGAGAGAGGGAGAGAGAGAGAGAAAAAGAGAGAGATAGAGATATATATAGAGAGAGAGCGGGATGGAGAGGGAGGGGGAGGGAGAGAGAGAGAGGGAGGGAGAGGGAGGGGTAGGGAGAGTCGGGGGGAGAGAGAGAGAGAGAGAGAGAGAGAAAGAGAGAAAGAGACAGAGAGGGAGAGAGAGAGAGAAAGAGAGAAAAGGACAGAGAGAAAAAGAGAAAGTGAGAGAGAAAGAAACAGAGAAGGAGAAAGAAAGAGAGAGATGAGAAAATAGAAACCATAGCTTCTAAACATTGCGACTTTGCCCGCGTGTCTTTTTCCTCGACTTCTCCTCCCTTAACTGCACCCTCCCACACCCCACACCCCACACCCCACCGCAGCAGCAAGAACACCCCCTTCTCTCGGTTACAAACACCTTATAGTGGAGAATGAGACCATTCAGCCCTTCTGGTCTGCACCTGCTCCTAACGCTTGGTGCCAGTCCTCTGCCTCCGCCCCCACCCCCACACCCAGGTGAGGTGCTGGAAGACTGGAGGTTGGTTAATGTGGTGCCACTGTTTAAGAAAGGTGGTAAGGACAAGCCAGGGAACTATAGACCAGTGAGCCTGACCTCGGTGGTGGGCAAGTTGTTGAAGGAATCCCGAGGGACAGGATGTACATGCATTTGGAAAGGCAAGGACTGATTCGGGATAGTCAACATGGCTTTGTGCGTGGGAAATCATGTCTCACAAACTTGATTGAATTTTTTGAGGAAGTAACAAAGAGGATTGATGAGGGCAGAGCAGTAAATGTGATCTATATGGACTTCGGTAAGGCGTTCAACAAGGTTCCCCATGGGAGACTGATTAGCAAGGTTAGATCTCATGGAATACAGGGAGAACTAGCCATTTGGATACAGAACTGGCTCAGAGGTAGAAGACAGAGGGTGGTGGTGGAGGGTTGTTTTTCAGACTGGAGGCCTGTGACCAGTGGAGTGCCACAAGGATCGGTGCTGGGCCCTCTACTTTTCGTCATTTACATAAATGATTTGGGTGCGAGCATAAGAGGTACAGTTAGTAAGTTTGCAGATGACCCCAAAATGGGAGGTGGTGTGGACAGCGAAGAGGGTTACCTCAGATTACAACAGGATCTGGACCAGATGGGCCAATGGGCTGAGAAGTGGCAGATGGAGTTTAATTCAGATAAATGCGAGGTGCTGCATTTTGGGAAAGCAAATCTTAGCAGGACCTATACACTTAATGGTAAGGTCCTAGGGAGTGTTGCTGAACAAAGAGACCTTGGAGTGCAGGTTCATAGCTCCTTGAAAGTAGGTAGATAAGATCGTGAAGAAGGCATTTGGTATGCTATCCTTTAGATTAGATTTGATTAGGTTAGATTTCCTACAGTGTGGAAACAGGCCCTTCAGCCCAACCAGTCCACACCGACCCTCTGAAGAGTAGGGTGGGAGTATTGAGTACAGGAGTTGGGAGGTCATGTTGCGGCTGTACAGGGAGTCGGTTAGGCCACTGTTGTAATACTGTGTGGATTTCTGGTCTTGGAAATAGTGAGGATTGCAGATGCTGGAGAGTTAGAGTTGATCAGATGTGGTGCTGGAAAAGCACAGCAGGTCAGGCAGCCTCCGGGGATGGACTGGAAGGACAGGTCAAATGTGGGGTGGTGGAGATGGAGGGCTGGTCCTGGGATGAGATGGGGGATGTGGGGAGAGTTGGGCGTCAGGAGATTTGGAAGCTGGTGAATTCCACGTTGAGGCTGTAAGACTGTGAGTTGCCAAGGTGGAAAATGAGCTGATCCTCCTCCCTTCTGTTCTTATCGGAAAGACGTTGTGAAACTTGAAAGGGTTCAGAAAAGATTTATAAGGATGTTGCCAGGTTTGGAGGATCTGAGCTAAAGGGAGAGGCTGAACAGGCTGGGGCTGTTTTCCCTGGAGCGTCGGAGGCTGAGGGGTGACCTTATAGAGGGTTATAAAACCCTGACGGGCATGGATAGGATGAATAGACAAAGTCTTTTCCCTGTGGTGGGGGAGTCCAGAACTAGAGGGGCATGGTTTAGGGTGAGAGGGGAAAATATAAAAGAGACCTAAGGGGCAACTGTTTCACCCAGAGGGTGGTACGTGTATGGAATGAGCTGCCAGAGGATGTGGTGGAGGCTGGTACAATTACAGCATTTAAGAGGCATTTGGTATGCTTTCCTTTATTGGTCAGAGTATTGAGTACAGGAGTTGGGAGGTCATGTTGCGGCTGTACAGGACATTGGTTAGGCCACTGTTGGAATATTGGGTGCAATTCTGGTCTCTTTCCTATCGGAAAGATGTTGTGAAACTTGAAAGGGTTCAGAAAAGATTTACAAGGATGTTGCCAGGGTTGGAGGGTCTGAGCTACAGGGAGAGGCTGAACAGGCTGGGGCTGTTTTCCCTGGAGCGTCAGAGGCTGAGGGGTGACCTTATAGAGGTTTATAAAATCATGAGGGGCATGGATAGGGTAAATAGACAAAGTCTTTTCCCTGGGGTAGGGGAGTCCAGAACTAGAGGGGCATAGGTTTCGGGTTGTGGGAGGGGATGTTGAAGAATTAGAACTTAGAACACAGAACGGTACAGCACAGTACAGGCCCTTCAGCCCTTGACATTGTGCTAGCCTTTGATCCTACTCTAAGATCAGACTAACCTACAAACCCTTTGTTTTACTATCATCCATGTGCCTACCCAAGGGCCGCTTATATGTCCCTAATGTCTCTGACTGTACTACCATTGCTGGGCTCTCCACACCACCTCCCCCGCCCCCACCCCTCCACTCTCCGTGTGGAGAACTGACCTCTGACATCTCCCCTCAACCTTCACCCAATCACCTGAAAGTTATGCCCCCTTGTGATAGACATTTCCACCCTGGGAAAAACTCTCTGGCTATCCACTCTATCTGTGCCTGTCATCATCTTGTACACCTCTATCTCATCACCTATCTTTTTTCGCCCCAAAACTCTAGCTCCCACATAAGACCTGCCCCCAGTCCTGGCAGCATCCTGGTAAGTCTCCTCTACACCCTCTCTTAAGCTTCCACATCCTTCCTATAATGAGGTGACCAGAACTCGACACAATTTCCAAAGTGTGGTCTAACCAGGGTACTACAAGACTGCAACATAACCTCACGGCTCTTAAACTCAAACCCCCCTGCTAATGAAAACCAACACACCATACCTTCTTAACAACCCTATCAACCTGGGTGGTGAATTTGAGGGATCTATGACCATGGACCCCAAGATCCCTCTGTGCCTCCACCCGTTCAAGAATCCTGCCTTGAACCCTGTAATCTGCATTTAAATCTGACCTTCCAAAGTGAATCACTTCACCCTTTTCCGGGTTGAACTCCGTCTGTCACTGCTAAGCCCAGCTCTGCACCCTGCCAATGTCCCATTGCAACCTACAGCAGCCCTCCACACTATCCACAACTCCACCAGCCTTCGTGTCGTCAGCAAACTTACGCACCCACCCTTCCACTTCCTCATCCAAGTCGTTTACAAAGATCACAAAGGGCAGAGGTCCCAGAACCGATCCCTGTGCGACCCCACTGGTCAACCAAGCTCCAGGCTGAATACTTTCCATCTACCACCACCCTCTGTCTTCTATGGGCCAGCCAATTCTGTACCCAGACAGACAAGTTTCCCTGTATCCCATGCCTCCTTACTTTCTGAATGAGACGAATGTGAGGAACCTTATCAAACGCCTGGCTAAAATCCACTTACACCACATCCACTGCTCGACCCTCATCAATGTGTTTTGTCACATCTTCAAAGGTTTGTGAGGCAGGGCCTACTCCTCACAAAGCCACGCTGACTATCTCTCATCAAACGATGGTTTTCCAAATAATTATCAAGTAATTTGCCCGCCACAGACGTAAGACTGACGGGTCTGTAATTCCTAGGGTTATCCTGACTGAATGGGGGAATGGCATTTGCCACCCTCCAATCATCTTGTACTACTCCAGTGCACAGGGAGGATGCAAAGATGATCGCCAAAGATGCACCGACGCCTTGCTTCCCGTAGTAACCTTGGATATATCCCGTCTGGCCCAGGGGATTTATCTATCCTTATGTTTTTCGAACTTTTCAGCACATTCTCCTTCCTAACATCAAGTAGTTTGAGCACATCTGTTCCTCACTGTCCTCTGAAACATCAAAGTCCCTCTCAGGAGTGAATATTGAAGCATTGAACATGCTCCCCTACCTCCCCTGACTCCAGGCACAAGTTTCCTCCACTATCCCTGACCGGTCCTATCCTCTCTCTGGCCACCCGCTTGTTCCTCACATCAGTGTGGAACGTCTCTGTAATCCTACCCGCTGAAGCTTTCTCACGCCCCCTTCTAAGTCCACTCGTCAGTCCCTTCCTGTAATCCTCGAGAGCCCTGTCTGATCCTGTGAAAAGGGGGGAACCTGAGGGTGGTACAAGTATTGGCTGAACTGGCAGAGGATGTGGTGGGTAGGGGGTTGGCGCAACAACAAAAACTGAAAAGAAGAGGAAACCCTTCAAGGGATTCAGGCTGAACACAAACTGGGCTGGCTCCCTTCATGAGAGCTGGTCAGCACGGATGCGTTGGGCTGAAGGGTCTGTTTCCATGGTGAATGACTCTAAGACCCGAGCTCTTATTTACAGAACGTCGTCAGTGACACAAGAAATAATGCAGCTCTCGACCTATCTACATTCCTTTATATTCTCGTAATCAATTCCTATCCCTTTGTGCACTCTATTAGACTCATTTATACACTCTCAACCAATGTACGTTCCCTGATAGAGTCATAGAAATGTACAGCACGGGAACAGACCCTTTGGTTCAACCCGTCCATGCTGACCAGATATCCCAACCCAATCTAGTTCCACCTGCCATCACCCGGCCCATTTCCCCCCAAACCCTTCCTATTCATATACCCATCCAGATGCCTCTTAAATGCTGTCATTGTACCAGCCTCCACCACATGCTCTGGCAGCTCATTCCATACACGTACCACCCTCTGGGGGAAAACGTTGCCCCTTAGGTCTATTATATCTTTCCCCTCTCACCCTAAACCTATGCCCCTCTAGTTCTGGACTCCCCCACCCCAGGGAAAAGACCTTGTCTATTTACCCTATCCATACCCCTCATGATTTTATAAACCTCTGTAAGGTCACCCCTCAGCCTCCGAAGCTCCAGGGAAAACAGCCCCAGCCTGTTCAGCCTCTCCCTGTAGCTCAAATCCTCCAACCCTGGCAACATCCTTGTAAATCTTTTCTGAACCCTCTCAAGTTTCACAACACCTTTCCGATAGGAAGGAGACCAGAACTGCACGCAATATTCCAACACAGGCCTAACCAATGTCCTCTCATAATCAGTCCATATCCCTCTATTACGTTCTACTGTACAGTTTTAACCTACATATAATTCGTTATAATTGAAGTGGGGGGTGTCTCAGCGTTTATCACTGCTGCCTCACGGAGCCAGGGACACGGGTTCGATTCCAGCCTCGGGGCCGAATGTCTGTGTGGAGTTTGCACATTCTCCCCGAGTCTGTGTGGGTTTTCTTCGGGTGATACGGTTTCCTCCCACAGTCCAAAGATGTGCATTGGTCAGGGTGGATTGGCCATGCTCAATTACCCATAGTGTTCAGGGATGTGTAGGTTAGGGTGGATAGGCAACGCTAAATTACCCAATATTGTTCAGGGATGTGTAGGTTAGGGTGGATTGGCCATGCTAAATTACCCAGAGTATTCAGGGAGGTGTCGGTTAGGGTGGATTGGTCATGCTAAATTACCCCATGGTGTTCAGGGATGTACAGGTTAGGTGGGATTGGCCATGCTAAATTACTCCATAATGTTCTGGGATGTGTAGGTTAGGGTGGATTGGCCATGCTAAATTACCCATAGTGTTCAGGGATGTGTTGGTTAGGGTGGATTGGTCATGTTAAATTACCCCATAGTGCTCAGGGATGTGTAGGTTAGGGTGGATTGGCCATGCTAAATTACCCATAGTGTTCAGGGATGTGCAGGTTAGTGTGGATTGGCCATGCTAAATTACCCCACAGTGTTCAGGGATGTGTAGGTTAGGGTGGATTGGCCATGATAAATTACCCATAGTGTTCAGGGATGTGGAGGATAGGTAGGATTGGCCATGCTAAATTACTCCATAGTATTCAGGGATGTGCAGGTTAGGGTGGATTGGCCATGCTAAATTACGCCATAGTGTTCAGGGATGTGTAGGTTAGGGTGGATTGGCCGTGCTAAATTACCCCATAGTGTTCAGGGATGTGTAGTTTAGGATGCATTGGCCATGCTAAATTACCCCATAGTGTTTAGGGATGTGTAGGTTAAGGTGGATTGGCCGTGCCAAATTACCCCATAGTGTTCTGGGATGTGTAAATTAGGGTGGATTGGCCATGCTAAATTACCCATAGTGTTCAGGGATGTGCAGGTTAGTGTGGATTGGCCATGCTAAATTACCCCATAGTGTTCAGGGATGTGTAGGATAGGGTGGATTGGCCATGCGAAATTGTCCCATAGTGTTCAGGGATGTACAGGTTAGGTGAGATTGGCCATGTTAAATTATTCCATAGTGTTCAGGTATGTGCAGGTTAGGGTGGTTTGGCCATGCTAAATTACCCATAGTGTTCAGGGATGTGTTGTTTAGGGTGGATTGGCCATGATAAATTACCCCATAGTGTTCAGGGATGTGTAGGTTAGGGTGGATTGGTCATGCTAAATTACTCCGTAGTGTTCAGGGATGCGCAGGTTAGAATGCATTGGCCATGCTAAATTACCCTTTCGTGTTCAGGGATGAGTAGTTGAGGGTGGATTGGCCATGCTAAATTGTCCCATAGTGTTCAGGGATGTGTAGGTTAGGGTGGATTGGCCATGCTAAATTACACATAGTATTCAGGGATGTGTAGGTTAGGGTGGATTGGTCATGCTAAATTACCCCATAGTGTTCTGGGATGTGCAGGTTAGGGTGGATTGGCCATGCTAAATTACGCCATAGTGTTCAGGGATGTGTAGGTTAGGGTGGATTGGCCGTGCTAAATTACCCCATAGTGTTCAGTGATGTGTAGTTTAGGATGCATTGGCCATGATAAATTACCCCATAGTGTTCAGGGATGTGTAGGTTAGGGTGGATTGGCCATGCTAAATTACACATAGTATTCAGGGATGTGTTGGTTAGTGTGGATTGGCCATGCTAAATGACCCCATAGTGTTCAGGGATGTGCAGGTTAGGTGGATTGGCCATGCTAAATTACTCCATAATGTTCTGGGATGTGTAGGTTAGGGTGGATTGGCCATGCTAAATTACCCATAGTGTTCAGGGATGTGTTGGTTAGGGTGGATTGGTCATGCTAAATTACCCCATAGTGCTCAGGGATGTGCAGGTTAGGGTGGATTGGCCATGCTAAATTACCCCATAGTGTTCAGGGATGTGTCGGTTCGGGTGGATTGGCCATGCTAAATTACCCCATAGTGTTCAGGGATGTGTAGGTTAGGGTGGATTGGCCATGCTAAATTACCCATAGTGTTCAGGGATGTGGAGGATAGGTAGGATTGGCCATGCTAAATTACTCCATAGTGTTCAGGGATGTGCAGGTTAGGGTGGATTGGCCATGCTAAATTGCGCCATAGTGTTCAGGGATGTGTAGGTTAGGGTGGATTGGCCGTGCTAAATTACCCCATAGTGTTCAGGGATGTGTCGTTTAGGATGCATTGGCCATGCTAAATTACCCCATAGTGTTCAGGGATGTGTAGGTTAAGTTGGATTGGCCGTGCTAAATTACCCCCTAGTGTTCTGGGATGTACAGCTTAGGTGTGATTGGCCATGCTAAATTATTCCATAGTGTTCAGGTATGTGCAGGTTAGGGTGGTTTGGCCACGCTCGATTACCCATAGTGTTCAGGGATGTGTAGGTTAGGGTGGATTGGCCATGCTAAATTACCCCATAGTGCTCAGGGATGTGTAGGTTAGGGTGCATTGGTCATGCTGAATTACTCCGTAGTGTTCAGGGATGTGCAGGTTAGGATGCATTGGCCATGCTAAATTACCCTTTCGTGTTCAGGGATGTGTAGTTGAGGGTGGGTTGGCCATGCTAAATTATCCAATAGTGTTCAGGGATGTGCAGGTTATGGGTAATTGAGCGTGGCCAAACCATCCTAGTGATCAGGGATGTGTCGGTTAGGGTGGATTGGCCGTGCTAAAGTACCCCATAGTGTTCAGGGATGTGCAGGTTAGGGTGGATTGGCCATGCTAAATTACCCCATAGTGTTCAGGGATGTGTAGGTTAGGGTGGATTGGCCATGCTAAATTACCCATAGTGCTCAGGGATGTGTAGGTTAGGGTGGATTGGCCATGCTAAATTACCCATAGTGTTCAGGGATGTGCAGGTTAGTGTGGATTGGCCATGCTAAATTACCCCATAGTGTTCAGGGATGTGTAGGATAGGGTGGATTGACCATGCGAAATTGTCCCATAGTGTTCAGGGATGTGTAGGTTAGGGTGGATTGGCCATGCTAAATTACCCCATAGTGTTCAGGGATGTGTAGGTTAGGGTGGATTGGCCGTGCTAAATTACCCATAGTGTTCAGGGATGTGCAGGTTAGGGTGGATTGGCCATGCTAAATTACCCATAGTGTTCAGGGATGTGCAGGTTAGGGTGGATTGGCCATGCTAAATTACCCTTTCGTGTTCAGGGATGTGTAGTTGAGGGTGGGTTGGCCATGCTAAATTATCCAATAGTGTTCAGGGATGTGCAGGTTATGGGTAATTGAGCGTGGCCAAACCATCCTAGTGATCAGGGATGTGTCGGTTAGGGTGGATTGGCCGTGCTAAATTACCCCATACCGTCCATGGATGTATAGGTTAGGGTGGATTGGCCATGCTAAATTACCCCATAGTGTTCAGGGATGTGTAGGTTAGGGTGGATTGGCCATGCTAAATTACCCATAGTGCTCAGGGATGTGTAGGTTAGGGTGGATTGGCCATGCTAAATTACCCATAGTGCTCAGGGATAGAACATAGAACATAGAACATAGAAAGATACAGCGCAGTACAGGCCCTTCGGCCCTCGATGTTGTGCCGACCGAATCCTACCTAACCTACACTAGGCCCAATAACTTCCAAATGCCTATCCAATGCCCGCTTAAATGACCATAAAGAAGGAGAGTTCACCACTGCTACTGGCAGGGCATTCCATGAACTCACAACCCGCTGTGTAAAGAATCTACCCCTAACATCTGTCCTATACCTACCACCCCTTAATTTAAAGCTGTGTCCCCTAGTAACACCTGACTCCATTAGCGGTAAAAGGTTCTCAGTATCGACCCTATCTAAACCCCTAATCATCTTATACACCTCTATCAAATCTCCCCTAAACCTTCTCTTCTCCAATGAGAACAGCCCCAAGTGCCTCAGCCTTTCCTCATAAGATTTTCCTACCATTCCAGGCAACATCCTGGTAAACCTCCTCTGCACTCATTCCAATGCCTCCACATCCTTCCTATAGTATGGCGACCAAAACTGCACACAATACTCCAGATGAGGCCGCACCAGAGTCTTATACAGTTGCAACATGACCTCAGGACTCCGGAACTCAATTCCTCTACCAATAAAGCCCATTACACCATATGCCTTCCTCACAGCACTATTTACCTGGGTGGCAACTTTCAGAGATCTGTGTACATGGACACCAAGATCCCTCTGCTCATCCACACTACCAAGTAGCCTACCATTAGCCCAGTAATCCATCTTCTTGTTACTCCTACCAAAGTGAATGACTTCACACTTAGCTACATTGAATTCCATTTGCCACATTTCTACCCAGCTCTGCAACTTATCTATATCCCGCTGTAACCTACCACTTCCTTCCTCACTATCCACAACTCCACCGACTTTTGTGTCATCCGCAAACTTGCTTACCCAGCTTTCAAGCCCTTCCTCTAGATCATTTATAAAGATATCAAAAAGCAATGGTCCCAAAACAGATCCTTGTGGTACACCGCTAGTAACTGCACTCCAAGATGAACATAGTCCATCAACTACTACCCTCTGGCTCCTTCCAGCCAGCCAATTCCTAATCCAAACCTCTAATGTATCCTCAATGCCATACCTCCGTAGTTTTAGCATTAGCCTACCATGGGGAACCTTATCGAACGCCTTACTAAAATCCATATACACAACATCTACTGCTTTACCCTCGTCCACTTAGTGTCCCATAGTGTTCAGGGATGTGTAGGTTAGGGTGGATTGGCCATGCTAAATTACCCATAGTGTTCAGGGATGTGCAGGTTAGGGTGGATTGGCCATGCTAAATTACCCCATAGTGTTCAGGGATGTGTAGGTTAGGGTGGATTGGCCATGCGAAATTGTCCCATAGTGTTCAGGGATGTGTAGGTTAGGGTGGATTGGCCATGCTAAATTACCCCATAGTGTTCAGGGATGTGTAGGTTAGGGTGGATTGGCCATGCTAAATTTCCCATAGTGTTCAGGGATGTGCATGTTATGGTGGATTGGCCATGCTAAATTACCCATAGTGTTCAGGGATGTGTAGGTTAGGGTGGATTGGCCATGCTAAATTACCCATAGTGCTCAGGGATGTGCAGGTTAAGGTGGATTGGCCATGCTAAATTACCCCATAGTGTTCAGGGATGTGTAGGTTAGGGTGGATTGGCCATGCTAAATTACACATAGTATTCAGGGATGTGTTGGTTAGTGTGGATTGGCCATGCTACATTACCCATAGTGTTCAGGGATGTGCAGGTTAGGGTGGATTGGCCATGCTAAATTACCCCATAGTGTTCAGGGATGTGTAGATTAGGGTGGATTGGCCATGCTAAATTACCCATAGTGTTCAGGGATGTGTAGGTTAGGGTGGATTGGCCATGCTAAATTACCCCATAGTGTTCAGGGATGTGTCGGTTAGGGTGGATTGGCCATGCTAAATTACCCCATAGTGTTCAGGGATGTGTAGGTTAGGGTGGATTGGCCGTGCTAAATTACCCCATAGTGTTCAGGGATGTGTAGGTTGGGGTGGATTGGCCATGCTAAATTACCCCATAGTGTTCAGGGATGTGTAGGTTAGGGTGGATTGGCCATGCTAAATTACCCCACAGTGTTACTTGCACTGTATGGCGGGAAATGGCTATGATTTGGTTATTCCTTGGACGGTCAGTGCAGACTTGTTGGGATGAAGGGCCTGTTCCCACACTGTCGGAATTCTAAACTACTCTCATAATTAATCCATACCCCTTTGTGCACTCTATTATGTCCCTTCGTACAGCCTTTATGTGCTGCTATCCCTTCGAAGACATGTAATAATCCTCCCTCCCAGTGTAAACAAAGGAGAGGGGGTCTGGATGTGAGAGAGAGAGAGAGCGAGAGAGAGCCAGAAATAGATAGAGACAGAGGGAGAGGGTAAGAAAGAGAAAGACCGAGGGAGAGAGAGCTAGAGAGTTAGGGAAAGATGGTGGGTAGAAAGAGATAGAGGCAGAGTGGGAAAGAGAGAAAGAGAGAGAGATAGAAAGAAGGGGGGTGGGGAGAGGGAAAAAGATAGAAGGGGAGAGAGAGAGAGAAAAAGAAAGAGAGAGTCAGAGACAGTGAGAGTGAAATAGAGAGAGAGGTAGAGACAGAGAGAGGGGGAGAGAGACAGAGAGAGAGGGAGATAGTGAGAGCGAAAGAGAAATAGAGAGAGGGACAGAGACAGACAGAGATAGAGAGAGAGAGTGAGAGAGTGGGGGAGAGAAAGATAGAGAAAGGGAGAGAGAGAGAGAATCAGAGATAGAGAGAGAGAGAGAAATACAGAGAGGGACAGTGACAGAGAGGGAGAGAGACAGAGAGAGAAAGATAGAGATAGAGAGGGAGAGAGAGAGCGATATGAAGGAGGGGAAACGCTGTGCGGGGAAGGTGTTTACCTTTTTGTATCCCGGTGGTAAGTCGGACTCGATCATGTTGGAGCCTTTGAGAGCTTTGAGGCTGTGGACGATCTCACGGTTGGTCTTGAGGGGGAAGTCGTGGCCGCAGACGTTGAAGAAGTACCTCCAGGGGACGGGGTTCCTCAGGAGCTCCCCCATGCAGTTGAGGTCCGCCTGGACTCTGGCCCAGGTAGCGTAGGTCACCGACTCCAACCTGGCCGCCACAAAGACGTTGGGGAAGCAGGCGGCGATGGCCCGAACGGCCGCGTGGTACTCTCCTGGCGACTTGCGGTCCACGTGGACGCAGTAGAGGTTCTGCGGGGCGTAGATGCTCCGGAGCAGCCGCTCGAACATCTCGATGCCGTCGTGGATGACCATGGAGTAGGCCACGGGGTAGCGCTCCTCCTCTGGGCTCAGGGGCACCGTGATGTACCTGCGGGCTCGCACGAAGCTGCCGCAGTCCCGCGCCATCTCCAGGTAATCGCCCTCGGTCACCCCGCGACGCCGCAGCGAGACCGTCTTGGCCTCGAGGAGGACCCTCTCCAGCTCCAGCCTGTCCCCCCCGATGATCCGGCCGCAGCTGGAGTTCTGCTCGACCAGCAGGAGGGGCGCCAGGGTGGGCCCGGCGCTCGGCCCGGCCGTGGTGAGGACCAGGGGGGCCTCCCCTCCCCTCCAGGCCAGGAGCCAGCGGCACAGCAGCACCGCCGCAGCCAGCCCGGCCAGCGCCCACCTCGCACACAGCCGCCGGGCACAGCAACAGCACACCATGGGAACGGCGCGGTCCCAGGGGGCTGCAGGGCCCAGCTGCTAGGGGGATAGTCAAAGGCAGAATGGACACTCGCCTCACTGGGGGACCACCCCAGCGCAGGGAGGGGGTCGTGGTTCGACTCGTCACTTCTCTTCGGCCCGATGTTCGAGGGGATGTTCAGAGTATCACTCCCCCCTCCCTCTGTAACTCCCTCCTCGCTCTCTCCCTCTGTCCCTCCCCTCTCCCTCCCTCCCCTCTCCCTCCCTCCCCTCTCCCTGCCTCCCCTCTCCCTGCCTCCCTCTGTCACTCCCCTCCCTCTGTCTCTCTGTAACTCCCCTTCCCCTCTCCCTCTGTAACTCCCCTCCCCCTCCCTCTGTAACTCCCCTCCCCCTCCCTCTGTAACTCCCCTCCCCCTCCCTCTGTAACTCCCCTCTCCCCTCTCCCTCTGTAACTCCCCTCCCTCTCTCTCTCTCCCTCTGTAACTCCCCTTCCCCTCGTCCTCTGTCACTCCCCTCCCCTCTCTCCCTCTGCAACTCCCCTCCCTCTCTCTCCCTCTGTAACTCCCTCCTCCTTCTCTCCCACTGTAACTCCCCTCCCCCTTTCCCTCTGTAACTCCCCTCCCTCTCTCTCTCTCCCTCTGTAACTCCCCTCCCTCTCTCTCTCCCTCTGTAACTCTCTCCCCCTCGTTCCCTCTGTAACTCCCCTACCCCTCTCTCCCTCTGTAACTCACCGCCCTCCCCCTCTCTCCCTCTGTAACTCCCCCTCCCCCTCTCTCCCTCTGTAACTCCCCTCCCTCTCTCTCTCCCTCTGTAACTCCCTCCCCCTCGTTCCCTCGGTAACTCCCCTCCCCCTCTCCCTCTGTAACTCACCTCCCTCCCCCTCTCTCCCTCTGTAACTCCCCTCCCCCTCTCTCCCTCTGTAACTCCCCTCCCTCTCTCTCTCCCCCTCTGTAACTCCCCTCCCTCTGTCTCTCTCCCTCTGTAACTCCCTCCCCCTCGTTCCCTCTGTACCTCCCCTCCCCTCTCTCCCTCTGTAACTCCCGTCCCCTCTCTCCCTCTATAACTCCCCTCTCTCTCTCCCCCTGTATCTCCCCTCCCCCTCTCTCCCTCTGTAACTCCCCCTCTCTCGCTCTACCTCTGTAACTCCCCTCCCCCTTCTCCCTATGTACTTCCCCTCCCCCTCCCTCTGTAACTCACCTCCCCCTCCCTCTGTCACTCCCCTCCCCCTCCCTCTGTCACTCCCCTCCCACTCTCTCTCTCTGTAACTCCCCTTCTCTCTCTCTCTCCCTCTGTAACTCCCCTCCCCCCGTCTCTCTCCCTCTGTAACTCCTCTCCCCCTCTCTCCCTCTGTAACTCCCCTCTCCCTCTCTCCCTCTGTACCTCCCCTCCCCTTCGTTCCCTCTGTAACACCCCTCCCCTCTCTCCCTCTGTAACTTCCCTCCCCCTCTCTCCCTCTGTATCTCCCCTCCCCTTCGTTCCCTCTGTAACACCCCTCCCCTCTCTCCCTCTGTAACTCCCCTCCCCCTCTCTCCCTCTGTACCTCCCCTCCCCCTCGTTCCCTCTGTAACTCCCCTTCTCTCTCTCTCTCTCCCCGCTGGGTGCAGGGACGTGCTGTGCTGAAACTGGCGAGTGGGGGGAGACGTGTGTTGCTCTCCTTCAGAGACCCGGGCTCCTCTCGCCACTGTTTTCCCGGCTCCTGGCTGATTCCGCGCTGCGCTCCTGCCCTTCCTGGGAGCGTGACGCTGGAGTAGGGTGAGGGACCTTGACTCTGTGGCCCCTGGAGCTGAGAACCTAGAACCAGAGAGTACCTAGTCACCCCAAAACACAGGGCCACCCTTCCCTGTAACCAAGAGCCCAGCCCTTTTCCGAATCAATTTGCAGCCTGCTTACAGCGTCATAAAACATCGCGGAGACCCATCGGCCCATTGAGTCTGTCCTGGCCTTCCTGTGCTCATCCCAGTGTCCTCTTGACCCACAGGCGGTCGGACGACGTTTCTCCACAAGGGTATGTCCCTTGTTGGCTGCTCTGTTATTATTAAAGGAGAAAGGGTTCCAGAAAGATTTCCCAGGGAAGCTGCTATCCCTGGAGCATCAAGAGGCTGAAGGGTGACCTTCTCGAGGTTTAAGAGACATCGGAGTAAAAGTAAGGCCATCCAACCCATTGAGTCCTCTCTGCCATTTAATCATTTCAACTCCACTCACCCGTCCTCTCCCCGTTGCCCCTAATTTCTTGCGAGATCCAGAATTTATCAATCTCTGCCTTGAAGACAGTTTATACAATCATGACGGGCCCATGGATAGGGTAAATACTCAAGCTCTTTTCCCCCAGGGTTGGGGGGAGTCCAGAACTAGAGGGGCATGGGTTTAGGGTGAGAGGGGAAAGATATAAAAGGGACCGAAGGGGCAACGTTTTCCCCCAGAGGGTGGTACGTGTATGGAATGAGCTGCCAGAGGATGTGGTGGGGGCTGGTACAATTACAGCATTTAAGAGGCATCTGGATGGGTATATGGATAGGAAGGATTTGGGGGGATAGGGGCCGGGTGCTGGCAGGTGGGACTAGATTGGGTTGGGATGTCTGGGTCAGCATGGACGGGTTGGGCCGAAGGGTCTGTTCCCGTGCTGGGCATCTCCGTGACTCGACGTTGCCAGGTTTGAGTGATAAAGCAGAGCTGGGTAGACCGGGACGTTTTTGACCGGAGCGTAGGCGTTGGAGTGGCGAGCTGATAGGGGGGTTTATAAAATCCTGAGGGGTAAAGGTCAATGTTAATGGGAGCTGTCCTTTCCCTGGGGCGGGGTTATTGAGGCTGGGGTGGGGGGGGAGGGCCACATTTTTCAGGGGAATGAAGAGAGATTTAGATAAAAGGCATGATGGGAAAGCTTTTGAGACAGAGGGTGGTCTGTGTGTGGAATGAGCTTCCTGAGGAAGTGGTGGGACATGGGGACGGTTACAACGTTCAAAACACAATTGGATAAGGACGTGAAAAGGGAAGGGTTTGAGGGATATGGACCAGGAGCAGGGCAGGTGGGACCAGGTTAGTTTGGGAGCATGGTCGGCAGGGACAGAATTGGCTGAAGGGTCTGCGACTGTGCTCCATGACTGTATTAAGGGCGAGATGTTTGGAAGAAGTTTGATTCGGTTAGAATCGCGACAATGTGGAAACAGGCCCTTCGGCCCAACAGGTCCACACCAACCCTCCGAAGAGTAACTCACCCAGACCCGTTCCTCCACTCGATATTTGCACCTGACTAATCCATCTAATACTATGGGGGTAATTTAGCATGGCCAATCCACCCTAACCTACACATCCCTGAGCACTATGGGTAATTTAGTATGGCCAATCCACCCTAACCTACACATCCCTGAACATTATGGGGTAATTTAGCATGGCCAATCCACCCTAACCTACACATCCCTAAACACTATGGGGTAATTTAGCATGGCCAATCCACCCTAACCTACGCATCCCTGAGCACTATGGGTAATTTAGCATGGCCAATCCACCCTAACCTACACATCCTGAACACTATGGGGTAATTTAGCATGGCCAATCCACCCTAACCTACACATTCCTAAACACTATGGGGTAATTTAGCATGGCCAATCCATCCTAACCTACACATTCCTAAACACTATGGGGTAATTTAGCATGGCCAATCCACCCTAACCTACACATCCCTGAGCACTATGGGTAATTTAGTATGGCCAATCCACCCTAACCTACACATCCCTGAACATTATGGGGTAATTTAGCATGGCCAATCCACCCTAACCTACACATCCCTGAGCACTATGGGTAATTTAGTATGGCCAATCCACCCTAACCTACACATCCCTGAACACTATGGGGTAATTTAGCATGGCCAATCCACCCTAACCTACACATCCCTGAGCACTATGGGTAATTTAGCATGGCCAATCCACCCTAACCTACACATCCCTGAACACTATGGGGTAATTTAGCATGGCCAATCCACCCTAACCTACACATCCCTAAACACTATAGGGTAATTTAGCATGGCCAATCCACCCTAACCTACACATTCCTAAACACTATGGGGTAATTTAGCATGGCCAATCCATCCTAACCTACACATCCCTGTAGCCTATGGGGCAATTTAGCATGGCCAATCAACCCTAACCTACACATCCCTAAACACTATGGGGTAATTTAGCATGGCCAATCCACCCTAACCTACACATCCCTAAACACTATGGGGTAATTTAGCACGGCCAATCCACCCTAACCTGCACATTCCTAAACACTATGGGTAATTTAGCATGGCCAATCCATCCTAACCTACACATCCCTGAAGACTATGGGGCAATTTAGCATGGCCAATCCACCCTAACCTACACATCCCTGAACACTATGGGTAATTTAGCATGGCCAATCCACCCTAACCTACACATCCCTGAACACTATGGGGTAATTTAGCACGGCCAATCCACCCTAACCTACATCCCTGAAGACTATGGGGCAATTTAGCATGGCCAATCCACCCTAACCTACACATCCCTAAACACTATGGGGTAATTTAGCACGGCCAATCCACCCTAACCTACACATCCATGAACACTATGGGTAATTTAGCACGGCCAATCCACCCTAACCTACACATCCCTGAACACTATGGGTAATTTAGCATGCCCAATCCACCCTAACCTCCACATCCCTGAACACTATGGGGTAATTTAGCACGGCCAATCCACCCTAACCTACACGTACCTGAGCACTATGGGTAATTTAGCATGGCCAATCCACCCTAACCTGCACATCCCTGAGCACTATGGGTAATTTAGCATGGCTAATCCAGCCTAACCTACACATCCCTGAACACTATGGGGTAATTTAGCATGGCCAACCCACCCTAACCTGCACATCCCTGAACACTATGGGTAATTTAGCATGGCCAATGTAGGAGGAAAGTGGAGCACCCGGAGGAAACCCACGCAGACATGGGGTAAATGTGTAAACTCCGCACAGGCAGGGTCTCTGGCACCAAGAGGCAGCAGTGCTAACCACTGAGCCACTGTGCCAGCCCACCCTCCTCTGCCAGGCAGCAGGTACAGAAGGTTGAACACACGGGTTCACGAACAACGTCTTCCACACTGTCATTAGAATGCTGAATGGAATGGCCTAATTTCAGAGGAGGAGGTGCTGGATGCCTTGAAACAGAAAGGTTGATAAATCCCCAGGACCTGATGAGGTGTACCCGAGAACTCTGTGGGAAGCTAGAGAAGTGATTGCTGGGCCTCTTGCTGAGATATTTGTATCATCGATAGTCACAGATGAGGTGCCGGATGATTGGAGGTTGGTTAACGTGGTGCCACTGTTTAAGAAGGGTGGTAAGGATAAGCCAAGGAACTATAGACCGGTGAGCCTGACGTCGGTGGTGGGCAAGTTGTTGAAGGAATCCCGAGGGACAGGATGTACATGCATTTGGAAAGGCAAGGACTGATTCGGGATAGTCAACATGGCTTTGTGCGTGGGAAATCATGTCTCACAAACTTGATTGAGTTTTTTGAGGGAGTAACAAAGAGGATTGATGAGGGCAGAGCTGTAGATGTGATCTATATAGACTTCAGTAAGGTGTTCGACAAGGTTCCCCATGGGAGACTGATTAGCAAGTTAGATCTCATGGAATACAGGGAGAACTACCCATTTGGATACAGAACTGGCTCAGAGGTAGAAGACAGAGGGTAGTGGTGGAGGGTTGTTTTTCAGACTGGAGGCCTGTGACCAGTGGAGTGCCACAAGGATCGGTGCTGGGCCCTCTACTTTTCATCATTTACATGAATGATTTGGATGCGAGCATAAGAGGTACAGTTAGTAAGTGCAGATGACCCCAAAATTGAAGGTGTAGTGGACAGCGAAGAGGGTTACCCCAGATTACAACAGGATCTGGACCAGATGGGCCAATGGACTGAGAAGTGGCAGATGGAGTTCCATTCAGATAAATGCAAGGTGCTGCATTTTGGGAAAGCAAATCTTAGCAGGACTTATACACTTAATTGTAAGGTCCTAGGGAGTGTTGCTGAACAGAGATACCATGGAGTGCAGGTTCATAGCTCCTTGAATGTGGAGTCGCAGGTGGATAGGATAGTGAAGGCAACGTTTGGTATGTTTTCCTTTATTGGTCAGAGTATTGAGTACAGGAGTTGGGAGGTCATGTTGCGGCTGTACAGGACATTGGTTAGGCCGCTGTTGGAATATTGCGTGCAATTCTGGTCTCCTTCCTATCAGAAAGATGTTGTGAAACTTGAAAGGGTTCAGAAAAAGGGTCTGGGTGGTTGCTCTTCAGAGGGTCAGTGTGGACTGGTTGGGCCGAAGGGCCTGTTTCCACACTGTAGGGAATCTAATCTAATCTAAAAGATTTACAAGGATGTTGCCAGGGTTGGAGGGTTTGAGCTACAGGGAGAGGCTGAACAGGCTGGGGCTGTTTTCCCTGGAGCGTCGGAGGCTGAGGGGTGACCTTATAGAGGTTTATAAAATCACGAGGGACATGGATAGGGTAAATAGACAAGGTCTTTTCCCTGGGGTGGGGGAGTCCAGAACTAGAGGGGCATAGGTTTAGGGTGAGAGGGGAACGATATAAAAGGGACCTAAGGGGCAACTTTTTCCCCCAGAGGGTGGTACGTGTATGGAATGAGTTGCCAGAGGAGGTGGTGGAGGCTGGTACAATTACAGCATTTAAGAGGCATCTGGATGGGGATATGAATAGGAAGGGTTTGGGGGATATGGGCCGGGTGCTGGCAGGTGGGACTAGATTGGGTTGGGATATCTGGTCGGCACGGACGGGTTGGGCCGAAGGGTCTGTTTCTGTGCTGTACAGCTCTATGACTCTAATCCCTCTCCAATTTTAAAGTCCGTCCCATCCCACTCCGTGGAAGGGGATTATCGGAGTTTGCTTCCTGTTCCCGGGGCCACTTTCTGCTGTGGCGCACCAACTCCGAAAGCGTCCAATTTCGCGATAACTGTCCGAGCACGGCGACGGTCCCTTGGCAATGGGATTCGGGACGCACTGCTTGATTCCCTTTCTGGGGAATCCCTTCTGGTAGACCGCCGAGCGTCTTTCCGAGATTCTGCGGAGACCCGTCCGGGGAGGAGCACGTATGACCAGCCACGCTTCCGGCACGTTTTGTTTGGGGAGTTATCGGGCGGTGACATTCCGGCGTCACGGTCGCGTTGCTCTCTGTTACTTGGCTCAGCTCATTGCTAGACACTTACAGAAGCTGCCCCTTTTGTGGTCCTGAGCCACCTCTCGCTCAGTTTCACCTCCTGTGTCACGGCAACACGGCAAAATAAGTGACACCCTTCCACCATTCAACCTGATCATCTGTTCCCTGTTGAAAATGTGTTGCTGGAAAAGCGCAGCAGGTCAGGCAGCATCCGAGGAACAAGAGATTCGACGTTTCGGGCATAAGCCCTTCTTCAGGAAGCAGGGCTTATGCCTGAGACGTCGACTCTCCTGTTCCTTGGATGCTGCCTGACCTGCTGCGCTTTTCCAGCAACATATTTTTCAGCTCTGATCTCCAGCATCTGCTGTCCTCACTTTCTCCTCATCTGTTCCCTGTCCCTGCTTTTCACGCTGAGCACCTTGGAACCCTGAGGACAATAGTCTGGTGAAAACACTCAATGCTGTGCCTCCACGGTGGCAGAGATTTCCATAGATTCCCCCAATTACTGGGTGAAGATGTTCTTCCACATCTCCACCCCTGAATGCTTTAGACTCGGACCACCCCTCCCGCTCCCCCCAGAGGCTGGACACCCTGGGAACTGGGATTCCTCCTGTCAGGTTTACGCTGTCTGGTTCCGTTCGAATTTTATTGAACTCTATCAGATCAACGTGAGTGAGGATAGGGAGGCCCCACTCATTCCCTCCTGGTATATCGGACATTCCGATGGAGGAGGCAGTGAGGTCAGCAGGCAGGAGGCACAAGGTGAGAGTGACCGTGTGGAGAGTGACCGTGTGGGAGTAACCGTGTAAGAGAGATGGTGTGAGAGAGTGACCGTGTGGAGAGTGACCGTGTGGAGAGTGACCGTGTCAGAGAGACTGTGTGGAGAGTGACTGTGTCAGAGTGACTGTGCGAGAGTGACTGTATCAGAATGACCATATGCGAGTGACCGTGTGTGAGTGACCGTGTGCGTGTGACCATTTCAGAGAGACCGTGTGGAGAGTGACTGTGTCAGAGTGACCATGTAGAGTGACCGTGCGAGAGTGACCATGTGAGAGGGACTGTGTCAGAAAGACCGTGTCAGAATGACCACGTTGACAGTGACCGTGTGAGAGTGACGGTATCAGAGTAACTATGTGGAGAGTGACCATGTGGAAAGTGGCCGTGTGAGAGTGGCCGTGTGAGAGTGGCCGTGTGAGAGTGACCATGTGAGAGTGACCATGTGAGAGTGGCCATGTGAGAGTGGCCGTGTGAGAGTGGCCGTGTGAGAGTGACTGTGTGAGAGTGACCATGTGAGAGTGACCGTGTGAGAGCGACCATGTCAGGGTGACTATGTGAGAGTGACTGGGTCAGAGTGACCGTATGGGAGTGACCATGTCAGAGACACCATGTGAGAGTGACCATGTGAGAGTGACCGTGTGGAGAGTGACCATGTGGAGAGTGACCATATGGAGAGTGACCGTGTGAGAATGACTGTATCAGAGTGACTGTGTGAGAGTGACTGTATAAGACTGATCGTGGGATAGTGACAGTGAGAGAGTGACAGTGTGCGTGTGACTGTGTCAGAGTGACCATGTGAGAGTGACCGTGTGGGAGTGACCATGTGGGAATCACTCTCACACGGTCTCTCTGACACAACCACTCTCACACTGTCACTCTCTCACAGTCACTCTCACATGGTCTCTCTAATACAGTCATTCTCACATGGTCGCTCCCACACGGTCACTCCCACACGGTCAATCCCACACTGTCACCCTGATATGGTCACTCTCACACGATCAATCTACACACAGTCACTCTCTCACAGTCACTCACTCACGGTCACTCCCACAAGGTCACTCTCACACAGTCACTCTCACACAGTCACCCTGACATGGTCGCTCTCACACGATCAGTCTACACACAGTCACTCTCTCACGGTCAATCTGACACGGTCACTCTCACACAGTCAACCGGATATGGTCGCTCTCACACAGTCAGTCTACACACAGTCACTCTCACATGGTCTCTCTGACATGCTTACTCTCACACGGCCGCTCTCACACGATCACTCGCACTTGGTCATTTTGATACAGTCACTCTCACACAGTAACTCTGATACAGTTATTCTCACATGGTCACTCTCCATGTGATCACTCTCCATGTGATCACTCTCCATGTGGTCACTCTCCATGTGGTCACTCTCACACGGTCACTCTCACACGATCATTCTCACACGGTCACACTCACATTCACTCTTACATGGCCTGTCTGACACGGTCACTGTCACACGGTCACTCTCCACACAGTCACTCTCCACACAGTCACTCTCACACAGTCACTCTCACACAGTCACTCTGACATGGTCTGTCTGACAGAGTTACTCAGAAAGTGTCAGACAAACCGTGTCAGAGTGACTATGTGAGAGTGACCATGTGGAGAGTGACAGTGTGAGAGTGACTGTGTCAGAGTGACCATGTCAGACAGGCCATGTGTGAGTGACCGTGTGTGAGTGACCGTGTGAGAGTGACCATGTGGAGAGTGACCATGTAGCGAGTGACCATGTGGAGAGTGACTGTGTGGAGAGTGACCATTTTAGAGGGACCATGTCAGAGTGACCATGTCAGAGTGATCGTGTCAGGGTGACCGTGTGGAGAGTGGCCGTGTGGAGAGGGACCGTGTCAGAGCGACCGTGTCAGGGTGAGCGTGTCAGGGTGACCGTGTCAGAGTGACTGTGTGGAGAATGACCGTGTGGAGAGTGACAGTGTGGAGAGGGGCCGTGTCAGAGTGACAGTGTGGAGAGGGACCGTGTCAGAGTGACAGTGTGGAGAGGGACCGTGTCAGAGTGACCGTGTCAGAGGGACTGTGTCAGACTGACCATGTCAGAGTAGCCATGTGGAGAGTGACCATGTGGAGAGGGACTGTGTCAGAGTGACCGTGTCAGGGTGACCGTGTCAGAGTGACCGTGTGAGAGTGAATGTATCAGAGTGACTGTGTGAGAGTGACCGTGTGGACAATGACAGTGTGGAGAGGGACCATGTGAGAGTGACTGTGTCAGGATGACCATATGAAGAATGACCATGTGAAGAATGACCATGTGGAGAGGGACTGTGTCAGAGTGACCATGTCAGAGTGACCGTGTGAGAGAGACCATGTGAGAGTGACTGCGTGGAGAATGACCATGTGGAGAGGGACCGTGTCAGAGGGACCTTGTGAGAGTGACTATGTGAGAGTGACCGTGTCAGAGTGACCGTGTCAGAGTGACCGTGTGGCATGTGGTCGTGTGGAGAGGGACTGTGTCAGAGTGACCGTGTCAGAGTGACCATGTAGAGTGACTGTGTGAGAGTGACCATGTGGAGAGTGACCGTGTGGAGAGGACCGTGTGAGAGGGACCGTGTGGAGAGGGACCGTGTGGAGAGGGACTGTGTCAGAGTGACCGTGTCAGAGTGACCATGTAGAGTGACCGTGTGAGAGTGACCGTGTGGAGAGTGACCGTGTGGAGAGTGACTGCATGGAGAGTGACGTGTCAGAGTGACCGTGTAGAGTGACCGTGTGGAGAGTGATCGTGTGGAGAGTGACCGTGTCAGAATGACCATGTAGAGTGACCATGTAGAGCAACTGTGTGAGAGTGACTGTGTGAAGAATGACCATGTGGAGAGGGACCGTGTCAGAGGACCTTTTGAGAGTGACCGTGTGAGAGTGACCGTGTGAGAGTGACCATGTGAGAGTGACCGTGTGAGAGTGACCGTGTGGAGAATGACCGTGTGAGAGTGACCATGTGAGAGTGACCGTGTGAGAGAGACCATGTCAAAGTGACCGTATCAGAGTGACCATGTGAGAGTGACCTTGTGAGAGTGACCATGACACAGTGATCGTGTGAGAGTGACCGTGTGAAAGTGACTGTGTGAAAGTGACTGTGTCAGAGTGACCGTGTGGAGAGTGACCGTGTGAGGGTGACAGTGTGAGAGTGACCGTGTGAGAGTGACCATGTGAGAGACCGTGTGAGAGTGACCGTGCGGAGAGCGACCATGTGGAGAGGGACCGTGCGGAGAGGGACTGTGTCAGCGTGACCGTGTGAGAGTGAATGTATCAGAGTGACTGTGTGAGAGTGACCGTGTGGAGAATGACCGTGTGGAGAATGACAGTGTGGAGAGGGACCGTGTGAGAGGGACCGTGTGAGAGGGACCGTGTGAGAGGGACTGTGTGAGAGTGGCCGTGTGGAGAGGGACCATATGGAGAGTGACCGTGCGGAGAGGGACTGTGTCAGCGTGACCGTGTGAGAATGACTGTGTGAGAGTGACTGTGTGAGAGTGACCGTGTGGAGAATGACAGTGTGGAGAGGGACCATGTGAGAGTGACCATGTGGAGAGTGACCGTGTGGAGAGGGACCGTGTCAGAGTGACCATGTCAGAGTGACCGTGTCAGAGTGACCATGTAGAGTGACTGTGTGAGAGTGACCGTGTGGAGAGTGACTGTGTGGAGAGTGACGGTGTCAGAGTGACCGAGTGGAGAGTGATCGTGTGGAGATTGACCGTGTCAGAATGACGGTGTCAGAGTGACGGTGTCAGAGTGACCGTGACATAGTGACCGTGTCAGCATGACCGTGTCAGAGTGACTGTGTCAGAATGACCGTTGTAGAGTGACCATGTGTGAGTGACCATGTGAGAGAGTGACCATGACATAGTGACTGTGTAGAGTGACTGTGTCAGACTGACCATGTAGACTGACCATGTGAGAGTGACCATGTGAGAGTGACCGTGTGACAGTGACCGTGTAGAGTGACCGTATCAGACTGACCATGTAGACTGACCGTGTGAGAGTAACCATTACATAGTGACTGTGTAGAGTGACTGTGTCAGACTGACCATGTAGACTGACCATGTGAGAGTGACCGTGTGAGAGTAACCGTGTGAGAGTGACCATGACGTCACGGTAGCACAGTGCTTAGCACCGCTGCCTCACAGCGCCTCCGACCCGGGTTCAATTCCCGATTCAGGTGACTGACTGTGTGGAGTTTGCACGTTCTCCCCGTGTCTGCATGGGTTTCCTCCGGGTGCTCCGGTTTCCTCCCACAGTCCAAAGCTGTGCGGGTCAGGAGAATTGGCCATGCTAAATTACCCGTAATGTTAGGTAAGAGGCAAATGTAGGGGTATGGGTGGGTTGCGCTTCAGCGGGTCGGTGTGGACTTGTTGGGCCGAAGGGCCTGTTTCCAAACTGTAAGTAATCTACTCATGACCGTGTAGAGTGACTGTGTCAGAGTGACCGTGTGAGAGTGACCGTGTGAGAGTGACCATGACTTAGTGACCGTGTAGAGTGACCATGTAGACTGACTGTCTGAGACTGACCGTGTAGAGAGTGACCGTGTAGAGAGTGACCATGTCAGAGTGACCATGTGGAGAGTAACTGTGTGGACAGTGACCGTGCCAGAGTGACCGTGTGGAGAGTAACTGTGTCAGAGTGACCGTGTGGAGAGTAACTGTGTCAGAGTGACCGTGTGAGGGTGACTGTATGAGAGTGCTTGTGTGACCGTGGCCGTGTGGGAGAGACTGTGTAAGGGTGGCCATGAGAGAGTGACCATGTGGGAGTGACCGTGTGAGGGTGACTGTGTGCGCATGACCGTGTGAGCGTGACCATGTGAGGGTGACCGTGTGAGGGTGACCGTGTGACAGTGACCATGACAGAGTCTACATGGTCAGTCTGACATGGTCACTCTACACGGTCACTGACCACCTGAGAGTGACCGTGTGAGAGTGACTGTGAGGCAGTGACCATGACATAGTGACCGTGTAGAGTGATCATGTCAGACTGACCATGGAGACTGACCGTGTGAGAGTGACCGTGTCAGAGTGACCATGTAGAGTGACTGTGTGAGAGTGACCATGACATAGTGACCGTGTCAGTGTGACCATGTCAGAGTGACTGTGAGAGTGACCGTGTCAGAGTGACCGTGTCAGAATGACTGTGAGAGTGATTGTGTCAGACTGACCATTTGAGAGTGACCATGTGAGAGTGACTGTGTAAGAGTGGCTGTGTCAGAGTGACTGTGTCAGAGTGACCGTGACAGAGTGACTGTGTGAGAGTGACCATGATGTAGTGACCGTGTAGAGTGACCGTGTCCGACTGACCATGTCAGACTGACCATGGAGACTGACTGTGTGAGACTGACCATGTCAGACTGACCATGTGAGAGTGACCATGTCTGACTGACTGTGTTAGCGTGACCGTGTAGAGATTGACTGTGTAGAGAGAGACCATGTGGAGAGTGACCGTGTCAGAGTGACCGTGTCAGAGTGACCATGTCAGAGTGACCACGTAGAGTGACTGTGTGGAGAGTAACTGCGTGGAGAGTAACTGTGTCAGAGTGACCATGTAGAGAGTGACCGTGTAGAGAGTGACTGAGACATAGGTGCCGTGACATAGTGACCACGTCAGAGTGACAGTGTGGAGAGTGACCATGTCAGAGTGACCGTGTGAGAGTGACCGTGTGGAGAGTGACTGTGTGGAGAGTGACTGTGTGGAGAGTAACCATTTCAGAGTGACCATGTAGAGTGACTGTGTGAGAGTGACTATGACACAGTGACCATGTCAGAGTGACCATGTGAGAGTGACCGTGTAGACTGACTGTGTGAAAGTGACCGCATGAGAGTGACTCTGTGAGAGTGACAATGACATAGTGACTGTGTAGAGTGACTGTGTGAGAGTGACAATGTGAAAGTGACCATGTGAGAGTGACCGTGTAGAGTGACCATGTGAGACTGACCATATAGACTGACCATGTGAGAGTGACCATGTGACAGTGACCATGACATAGTCTTCATGGTCACTCTACACAGTCACTGACCGTGTGAGAGTGACCGTGTGAGAGTGATCATGTGAGAGTGACCACGACATCGTGACCATGTAGAGTGACCATGTCAGACTGACCATGGAGACTGACTGTGTGAGACTGACCGTGTGAGAGTGACCATGTAGAGTGACTGTGTGAGAGTGACCATGTCAGAGTGACCGTGTCAGAGTGACTGTGTGAGAGTGACTATGACATAGTGACCATGTAGAGTGACCATGTCAGACTGACCATGTGAGAGTGACCGTGAGAGTGACTGTGACAGGGTGACCATGTCAGAGTGACTGTGTCAGAGTGTCCGTGACAGAGTGACCATGTAGAGTGACTGCGTGAGAGTGACCATGACATAGTGACCGTGTAGAGTGACCGTGTGAGACTGACCATGTAGACTGACCATGTCAGTCTGACATGGTCACTCTACACGGTCATTGACCATGTGAGAGTGACTGTGTGAGAGTGACCGTGCGAGAGTGACTGAGAGACAGTGACCATGACATAGTGACCATGTAGAGTGACCGTGTCAGACTGACCATGTAGACTGACCGTGTGAGAGTGACCGTGACATAGTGACCATGTGAGAGTGACCATGTCAGAGTGACCGTGTGCAGAGAGATCACGTTAGAGTGACCTTGTCAGAGTGCCTGCATTTGAATTCCCTCCAGGTTTGAGCGTGTGGCCTTTGAGCTGGTGTCCTCTGGGCCTGAGGGTTTGCCATGTTTCGGTGAGTCACTGTTCCCCACCCCCGGGGGGGGAGTGCCACGTTGGTGTGTGACCGTCAGTGTGCACATGCAGGACTGTGTGAACCAAACGTTCCAGTGGCGATCAGCCAGCCTCCCCCTTCCAGTATCCGGTCAGTACACCGGTCCTTGGCAATCAGGACCGGTGCACTGCTCCCGGAATCTCAGAGCAGAGAGTGCCGGAAGAACTCAGCATCGACTGAGGGAGAAACAGCGGTGAGGTGTCCACTCCCAACACAGCCAGCCTTTCCCAACGTGTGGGTAAACCGTGGCTCAGGGGGTCTGAGGACAGATCCGAAATCCCGCACTTTATCCCAGAGACGAAGCCACTCCACTGTCACATCAACAGTCTGGGAAGGCTCCAAAGAGGATTATTTCATTGTTGTGGGCAGTGATGGGAAGGATTTCAGGAATTACAGCACGGAAACAGCCCCTTCGGCCCAACCCGTCCATGCCGACCAGATATCCCAACCCAATCTAGTCCCACCTGCCAGCACCCGGCCCATATCCCCCCAAACCCTTCCTATCCATATACCCATCCAGATGCCTCTTAAATGCTGTCATTGTACCAGCCTCCACCACATCCTCTGGCAGCTCATTCCATACACGTACCACCCTCTGGGGGAAAACGTTGCCCCTTCGGTCTCTTTTATATCTTTCCCCTCTCACCCTAAACCTATGCCCCTCTAGTTCTGGAATCCCCCACCCCAGGGGAAAGACCTTGTCTATTTATCCCATCCATGTCCCTCATGATTTTATAAACAGGTCACCCCTCAGCCTCCGACGCTCCAGGGAAAACAGCCCCAGCCTGTTCAGCCACTCCCTGTGGCTCAAACTCTCCAACATCCTTGTAAATCTTGTCTGAACCCTTTAACCACATCCTTCCGATAGGAGGGAGACCGGAATTGCACGTCCCGCAGAGGGGAACCGGATAAAAATGGATAGAGTCCTAAACCGGGTAGTGGGCCGAGATTTCAGTCACAAATGTCCTCATCGAACTGTGGCAACGACAGCTCAGTTTGCGGCCCTCCCACTCCCTGAAATTCTGGAACATTCTTGACGTCTGGTCCAATCCCTTGGCTGTTCTTGACCTGGACACTGAATATAACTTATTCAATGCTCAAACGGGGGTCTTAATGTCATTAGGGAAGCCCCCAACCCTTTCGTTGGGGCATTTGCAAAGAATTTGTGCACTGAGACAATGCGGGTTCGTGCACAGCCTTAGTCCAATCCCCCTCTGAACGTTGTCCATCTCCGCAAATAAAGCTTTCCATCTGTGGCCAAGGTGCGTTGTTAGAGTCGCAAACCATCCAACCGACGAACCAACACCGAAGCAGACTGATCCCACTTACCCGCCCTCGGTCTGTCGCCCACAGTGCCCTGGCGTTGGCCGTGCGAACGCAGCTCCTTGGAAACGTTGCGACCGTAACTGCCTCCACCTTTCCTCTCGGGCAGCACGTTCCCTTACTCCACCTCCCTCCACAAACGTCTTTCCTCAGATCGCCTTGAAGAGCATTAGACGCAGGAGCAGAAATTAGGCCGTTCAGCCCATCGAGCCTACTCCGCCGTTCAATCATTGGCTGACACGTTTCTCACCCCCACTCTCCCGCTTTCTCCCCTGTAACCCTGGATCCCGTTGACGATCAAGAACCTATTGAGTCTTAAATACACTCAATGTCTCGGCCTCCCAGCCTTCTGTGGGAGTCAATTCCATTGATTCCCCACTCCCCGTTTCTCCTTATCTCTGTCTAAAGGATCTTCCCTTTACTCTAAGGCTGTGCCCTCAGGTCCTAGTCTCAATGGAGACATCTTCCCAACGTCTACTCTGTCCAATATTCTATACGTTTCAGTTATATGTCCTCCACCATCCATCGAGTATAGACCTAGAGTCCTTAAACGTTCCTCATATAGAGTCATAGAGATGTACAGCATGGAAAAAGACCCTTCGATCTAACTCATCTATGCCAACAGATATCCCAACCCAATCTAGTCCCACCTGCCAGCACCCGGCCCATATCCCCCCAAACCCTTCCTATCCATATACCCATCCAGATGCCTCTTAAATGCTGTAATTGTACCAGCCTCCACCACTTCCTCTGGCAGCTCATTCCATACACGCACCACCCTCTGGGGGAAAAAGTTGCCCCTTAGGTCCCTTTGATATCTTTCCCTTCTCACCCTAAACCTATGCCCCTCTAGTTCTGGACTCCCCCACCCCAGGGAAAAGACTTTGCCTATTTACCCTATCCATGGCCCCCTATAAACCTCTATAATGTCACCCCTCAGCCTCCGACGCTCCAGGGAAAACAGCCCCAGCCTGTTCAGCCTCTCCCTGTAGCTCAAACCCTCCAACCCTGGCAACATCCTTGTAAATCTTTTCTGAACCCATTCAAGTTTCACAAACCTGTCATTCCTGGGACCACCTCAAACCGACGCCCTCTGGTCTTAGACGTGAGGGAAAGATGCTCACGCTCTCCCCTGTCTACGCCTCCCATAGCTTGCTGCACCTCAATCAGATTCCCTGCTCTAATCGAAGGAAGGCGAGGTCAGGAGTCTCACGACACCAGACGGGAAGTCCGACAGGCTGGTTCGATACCGAGAGGTTTCGGAGTGCTGTCCCTTCGTCAGGTGAAGGAAAACACAGACTAGCCTGTCCAGTCTCCCCCCTCACGACTGAGGCAGGTAGCATCTGAATCTCTCCAGTGACATCACATATTTCCCATAATGCAACCAGCAGGACTGCACACACAGTCTTCTAACTGCGGCCTAGTCGGTGTCTTAAGAGATCGCAACCAGACTTTGCTCTCTCTTATAATCTCCACCTCTGTCCTCATGAAAGCAGGTATCCCATACGCCATCTTCACCACCCCATCCAACCCGCACTGACACCTTCAGGGGTCTATGTACTTAGGATGGTCTACAGCTGTCCAAGCTCTAGGGGGAGGCTGGGGCTGTTTTCCCTGGAGCGTTGGAGGCTGAGGGGTGACCTTGTAGAAGTTTATAAAATCATGAGGGTCATGGATAGGGTAAATAGTCTTTTCCCCTGGGGTGGGGGAGTCCAGAACTAGAGGGGCATAGGTTTAGGGTGAGAGGGGCAAGATATAAAAGAGACCGAAGGGGCAACTTTTTCACCCAGAGGGTGGTACGTGAATGGAATGAGCTGCCAGAGGAAGTGGTGGAGGCTGGTACAATTACAGCATTTAAGAGGTATTTGGATGAGTTTATGAATAGGAAGGGTTTGGAGGGATATGGGCCGGGTGCTGGCAGGTGGGACTCGAAACCTGTTGGACTATAACCCTGGTGGTGTGCCTTTTAACTTTGTACACCCCAGTCCAACACCAGCAGCTCCAAAATCAGGGCTGGATGTGGTCAGGATATCTGGTCGGCATGGACGGGTTGAGCCGAAGGGTCTGTTTCCGCGCTGTCCCTCGCTGGGTCTGTACTCAGTCCTCCCGCGGGGGCCGACAAGAATTCCGTAACTCCTTTCCAGATGCCTCACCGCGCACTCAGCGGGGTTAAGTTCCATCTGCCGTGGCTCTGTCCGGTTCACCAGCTGATCGATTGTGGGCTGAGACCATCCTCCTCTTTATTACCGACCGCAGCAACTTCCCTGTCGCCTGCAAAAAACTAATCGTACCTTCCACGTCCTTAATAACAGCAAGGCACCGATCCCTGTGGTACACCACTGGTCATAAGCTTCCACAACACCCCTTCACCATCGGCTCCCGGTTGAAAACCGGTTCTTGCCAAATTTGTCCTGAAACCCATTGGCTCCTCCCGTTCAGACCAGCCTTCCCCACACAGGCCCTTGTCAAAGGCCTGGCTGAACTCCAGGTGAACCACGTCAACTGTGTCACTCTCATTGATAACTTTAATGCCCTTTTCAAAAACAATTAGTCAGATCAGATTCTTCCCACCTGCCAATCCGTACGGTCTGTCCCAGAACAGTCCCTAAGTTTCAACTGTCCCTCAGAAATGTTACCAATAGTTTCCCGACGCCATGGGCAGATTTTAAACAACCTCTTAGATGTAATAGTTTAAATTCTGACTTTAACATTTAAAAGAATCCATGTGTAGTATTCAATATATGCTCTCTCAAAAGAGAGGAGTATGTACGATGGCTGCATTGCCTGTGTATATCTATTGCAAGTTCTATATAAGAAACAAGCACTCTGAAGCAGTTTTTGATTTTTCAATTTTTTTTTAGGTAACTAAGGACGCTGTTGGTTTACTTGTCACAGTTTGTGTTGCCCATTGAACATTGTCATTTGCATATTTTAAAATGACTGTACATGAAAGAAATATTTGTACAGTACATTAAAGTTGGTGGAGAGATTTTTTAAAAAATAGGTTCCCGCCTAGCTGCCCTGGAATTACCCAGCCCATCCCCTTCCTGAACAAAGGAACTGCCCTCGCTAGCCTCCAGTCATCTGGCACTTGTATGTGGCCAGCCAAGTATTAAAGATGTCCGCCAGGGCCCCAGCAATCTCCCCCGCACAGCAGCCTGTGATACATCTCATTGAGTCATAAGACAGACCCTTCGGCCCAACCCGCTCATGCCAACCCGCTTTCTGAAGCTGAACTGGTTCCACCTGTCACCCTATTGGCCCATTTCCTTCTGGGGGTGTTGCCAGGGGTTGGAGGGTCTGAGCTGCAGGGAGGGGCTGAACAGGCTGGGGCTGTTTTCCCTGGAGCGTCAGAGGCTGAGGGGGTGACCTTATAGAGGTTTATAAAATCATGAGGGGGCAGGGATAGGGTAAATAGACAAAGTCTTTTCCCCTGGGGTGGGGGAGTCCAGAACTAGAGGGGCATAGGTTTAGGGTGAGTTAAAAGGGACCTAAGGGGTAACTTTTTCACCCAGAGGTGTGTGGAATGAGCTGCCAGAGGAAGTGGTGGGGGCTGGTACAATGACAACATTTAAGAGGCATCTGGATAGGGACATAAATAGGAAGGGTTTGGGGGGGATATGGGCCGGGTGCTGGCAGGTGGGACTAGATTGGGTTGGGATATCTGGGTCAGCATGGACGGGTTGGGCCGAAGGGTCTGTTTCCGTGCTGGACATCTCTATGACTCTATCCATGTTCCCGTCCAAGTGGGAGAGATGTGTTAAACCCTCCAACACCTCCCTGTTATTAATCCTGCAGGAGCTCCCTGCGCTGACTGACAGCCACGGCTCCAAAGTCTTTCCCCTCCGTGAAAACCAGACGCTGAAGACCTCACCCACGTCTGTCCACCCCCAGAGATCGCCGTGGCGAGGGCCCGGTCTCTTCTGCCGCCCCACCCCTGGTAATCCCCTTCCTGCACGCGGCCCAACATTCCCCGCACCCCGTCCCCAGCCAGTGTCTGGTAGCCGACGACTTACCGACAGTATCCAGCAGGCGCCGCTGAGCGCTGGAAGCGTTTCAGTCAGAGGACAGCCGTGGCGGACCCGTTCCGCTGTAACTGAGCTTCCTCGTCTTCCGAAGAGAGCACCGAGGCTCTCCTTCGTCTCTCTGAGGGGTAGGTCCAAGCCCCCTCCCTCCCCCCCTCAGGCTGAGAAACGCTGCGATCAAAGTTGACCAGTGAGCAAACGCGTCACCGGCTTGAAGCAGCAGGAAGGCTGGGAGGGCAGGCCGTGGCTCTGATAACGTCGACGCTGTCCCTTAATAGAAGCTCGCTCGTGTACCAACTCCTCCAGGTTCCTCTTGCCGATAAAGCCCTTATCCAGCGTTCACGTCAGAGCTGACCATCACCGTTGCCCCCCACTGTTTGCCTGGAAGGAGACGTGGGTCAGGGGGTCTCTCAGAGGTGGGCGAACCCTGCAGGGCGGTCCCCTCTGTTAAAACCGAAGGAGGGGGGTGCCAACGCTGCACCGCTCCTGTCAAGAAAAATAAGCCACGTTGCGACATCACTTGGTGACGTTCTCGGCTCCAACCTTCCTTCGAAAACATAGTTACACATGGGAGGTACACCGAGTTAATCTTTTTTTTTTCTTCGCCAGATTGCAAGAACACAGAGATCACCGCATTCTCCCAACTCAAGGCCACTCAGTCGGGACACAGTGGGGTCACGGGACCAGCGATCCGGACGGTGAATGCTTTCTCTGGCCGTTCAGCCCATCTCGTGGAAGGTTCAATTGCGATTGACTGAGGCTACAGTCCTGTCAGCTTTAGAAACAGTAGGGGATGGCTCACGGAGTGGAGGAGTAAAGTTCCAAGTGACCGGGGTCCGGGTTTATAGAGTCCCCACCCAAGTGTGGAAACAGGCCCTTCGGCCCAACAAGTCCACTCCGAAGAGTATCCCACCCAAACCCATTCCCCCTACCCCATTACTGCACCTGCCCCCTGACTCATGCGCCGAACGACCATACAGCTATACAAAAGGCTGGTGCGGCCGCACTTGGAATATTGTGTACAGTTCTGGTCGTCCCATGACAGGAAGGATGTGGAAACATTGGAAAAAAAGGTGCAGAGGAGATTTCCCAGGATGTTGCCTGGTCTGGAGGGAAGGTCTTAGGAGGAAAGGCTGAGAGACCTGGGGCTATTCTCATTGGAGAGAAGATGGCTAAGAGGGGGATTTGATAGAGACATACAAGATGGTCAGAGGGTTAGATAGGGTGGACAGTGAGAGTGTTTTCAATGGGATGATGATGTCAGCTTGTACGAGGGGGACAGCTACAAATTGAGGGGCAACAGATTTAAGACAGATGTCAGAGGAAGGTTTTTTCAATCACAAAGGGGGAAGAGCACTAACGTAGTTATTGTGGTTCTGTTCACTGAGTTGGGAATTTGTGTTGCAGACGTTTCGTCCCCTGTCTAGGTGACATCCTCAGTGCTTGGGAGCCTCCTGTGAAGCGCTTCTGTGTTGTTTCCTCCGGCATTTATAGTGGTTTGTCTCTGCCACTTCCGGTTGTCAGTTCCAGCTGTCCGCTGCAGTGGCCGATATATTGGGTCCAGGTCGATGTGCTTATTGATTGAATCTGTGGATGAGTGCCATGCCTCTAGGAATTCCCTGGCTGTTCTCTGTTTGGCTTGTCCTATAATAGTAGTGTTGTCCCAGTCGAATGCATGTTGCTTGACATCTGCGTGAGTGGCTACTAAGGATAGCTGGTGGTGTCGTGTCGTGGCTAGTTGATGTTCATGGATGCAGATCGTTAGCTGTCTTCCTGTTTGTCCTATGTAGTGTGTTGTGCAGTCCTTGTATGGGATCTTGTACATTACATTAGTTTTGCTCATGCTGGGTATCAGGTCCTTCGTCCTGGTGAGTTGTTGTCTGAGAGTGGCTGTTGGTTTGTGTGCTGTTATGAGTCCTAGTGGTCGCAGCAGTCTGGCTGTCAGTTCGAAAATGCTCCTGATGTATGGGAGTGTGGCCAGTCCTTTGGGTTGCGGCATGTCCTCGTTCTGTTGTCTTTCCCTTACGCATCTGTTAGGTTCTCTTAGGAATTGAATCCTTCCACCATGTGTCAGATACAGACCACCAGTCAACAACCCACAAGCCAGGGACATAGCCAGACAGAACGGACTCAGGATGATCCAGGTAATGATTACAGACGCTCACAACAGACTTCACAAATACAGACAGGAAATTGCACGCCAAAAATTGTTAATTTAAGAAACCACCAATCAGGAATGGACCCGGACCATAGAACAGGCCGTCACCATAGGACAGAACAGAACCACACACCACAAGAAAACGGTACTAACAGAAAAAATGGCCAAACTAACACACAACGAAAAGGACACCACAACACACACCTGGGTTAAAAACCTCTCCCACAGACAGCTCACAGACACGGAAAGAACAATACTGGCCAAGGGACTCAACCACAACCACAGGGATGCCAAGACAGCAGACTTCCTAGCAGCACTAGAATGCACACTCAGGAACAATGGATTGACAGAAGATACACAGCAAACAGTGAGACAAAGTATTGTACCTCTGATAACAAGGAAAAGCCAAACACACAACCTCAACACCAAGGAGAGGGAAGCACTAAAATCACTAAGAAACGATAAGAACATAATCATACTACCAGCAGACAAAGGCAGAATGACGGTCATCCTGGACAAAGCAGAGTACATCCAAAAGGCACAACAACTACTTGCAGATACCAACACCTACCAAAAGAGGGAGTCTGACCCCACCCCACAGCTCACCAATAGGATACACAACACCCTGAGGAACCCACAAAAAAACGGACAGATAACCAGGTCTGACCTACAAAGAATGAAACCGGAAAGCAACAACACCCCCAGATTCTATGGACTACCTAAAGTGCACAAACCAAACATCCCACTCAGACCCATAGTATCACTACCAGGAACACCATCACACAAACTGGCTAAAGAGCTACAACAGAAACTGAAACACCTGATCAGCGGATCCAGACACTCTATACAGTCAACACAGGAATTCTTGGACATCATTAGAAAAATATACATAGACAGGGAAGAAACCATGGTCTCATTCGATGTAACGGCACTGTTCACCTCTATCGACAAATCCCTAGCCAGAGAAACAATAGCCAACCTGCTGGACATACAGAACAGACAACAGGACGGGGAACCTATCAACAAAGGCAGCATACTGAAACTACTGGACCTGTGCCTCACAACACACTTCACATTCAACAACCAAATATATGAACAAATCAATGGCACACCCATGGGCTCACCGATCTCTGGACTCATAGCAGAAGCAGTGATGCAAAGGTTAGAACAAACAGTCTTACCGCAATTACAGCCCAAACTCTGGGTCAGATACGTGGACGACACCTTTGTAATCATTAAAAACACAGAAATAGAGCACACACACCGGATCATCAACGCCACACTCACAGGAATCCGATTCACGAGAGAGGAAGAAAAGGACAGCCAGCGCCCATTCTTAGACGTGATGGTACAGGGAACACCGAACGGAGAATTCACCACGAAGGTATACAGAAAAGCCACACACACAGACCAAGTCCTGAACTATGAAAGCAACCACCCCAACACACACAAACGAAGTTGCATCAGGACGTTATTCAAAAGGGCCACAACACACTGCAGCACACCAGAACTGCAAAAAGAGGAAGAAGAACACCTATACAAGGTATTCACCAAGAACGGATACCCGCGCAATTTCATCAACAGATGCCTAAGGGAAAGACAATGGAACGAGGACATGCCACAACTCAAAGGACTAGCCACACTACCATACATCAGGAGCATTTCTGAACTGACAGCCAGACTGCTGCGACCACTAGGACTCATAACAGCACACAAACCAACAGCCACTCTCAGACAACAACTCACCAGGATGAAGGACCCGATACCCAGAATGAGCAAAACCAACGTAGTGTACAAAATCCCATGCAAGGACTGCACAAAACACTATATAGGACAAACAGGAAGATAGCTAACAATCCATATCCATGAACACCAACTAGCCACGAAACAACACGGCCAGCTATCCTTAGTAGCCATACACGCAGATGACAAGCAACATGAATTCGACTGGGACAACACTACTATTATAGGACAAGCCAAACAGAGAACAGCCAGGGAATTCCTAGAGGCCTGGCACTCATCCACAGATTCAATCAATAAGCACATCGACCTGGACCCAATATACCGGCCACTGCAGCGGACAGCAACTGACAACCAGAAGTGGCAGAGACAAGGCAATATAAATGTCGAAGGAATCAGCACAGAAGCGCTTCACAGGAGGCTCCCAAGCACTGAGGATGTCACCTCGACAGGGGACGAAACATCTGCAACACAAATTCCCAGCTCGGCGAACACAACCACAACAACGAGCACCCGAGGTACAAATCGTCTCCCAAACTTTGAACTAATGTAGTTAACTCAGCCACAGTCCTTGGATAAGCACATGGATGATGATGGGGTAGTGTAGGGGGACGAAATGAGAATAGTTCATGGGTTGGCATCACGTTGAGGGCTGAAGGGCCTGTTCTGTGCTGGATTGTTTTATATGCAAACCGACACGTGCTAATCAATGATCCTTACGTGCAATTTAGCATGGCCAATCCACCCTAACCTACACATCCCTGAACACTATGAGTTATTTAGCATGGCCAATCCACCCAAACCTACATATCTTTGAGCACTATGGGTAATTTAGCATGGCCAATCCACCCTAACCTGCACATCCCTGAACACTATGAGTTATTTAGCATGGCCAATCCACCCTAACCTACACATCCCTGAACACTATGGGGTAATTTAGCATGGCCAATCCACACTAACCTACACATCCCAGAAAAGTATGGGGTAATTTAGCATGGCCAATCCACCCTAACCTACACATCCCTGAGCACTATGGGTAATTTAGCATGGCCAATCCACCCTAACCTACACATCCCTGAACACTGTGGGGTAATTTAGCATGGCCAATTCACCCTAACCTACACATCCCTGAGCACTATGGGTAATTTAGCATGGCCAATCCACCCTAACCTACACATCCCTGAGCACTATGGGGTAATTTAGCATGGCCAATCCACCCTCACCTACACATCCCTGAACACTATGGGGTAATTTAGCATGGCCAATCCATCCTAACCTACACATCCCTGAACACTATGGGTAATTTAGCACGGCCAATCCACCCTAACCTACACATCCCTGAACATAATGGGGTAACTTAGCATGGCCAATCCACCCTAACCTACACATCCCTGAACACTATGGATAATTTAGCATGGCCAATCCACCCTAACCTACACATCCCTGAACACTATGGGGTAATTTAGCATGGCCAATCCACCCTAAACTACACATCCCTGAACACCATGGGGTAATTTAGCATGGCCAATCCACCCTAACTTACACATCCCTGAACACCATGGGGTAATTTATCATGGCCAATCCACCCTAACCTACACATCCCTGAACACTATAGGTAATTTAGCATGGCCAATCCACCCTAACCTACACATCCCTGAACACTATGGGGTAATTTAGCATGGCCAATCCACCCTAACCTACACATCCCTGAACACCATGGGGTAATTTAGCATGGCCAATCCACCCTAACCTACACATCCCTGAACACTATGGGGTAATTTATCATGGCCAATCCACCGTAACCTACACATCCCTGAACACTATGGGTAATTTAGCATGGCCAATCCACCCTAACCTAAACATCCCTGAACACTGTGGGGTAATTTAACATTGCCAATCCCGCTCACCTACACATCCCTAAACACTATGGGGTAGTTTAGCATGGCTAATCCACCCTAACCTGCACATCCCTGAACACTATGGGGTAATTTAGCATGGCCAATCCCCCTCACCTTCACATCACTGAGCACTATGGGGTAATTTAGCATGGCCAATCCATCCTAACCTACACATCCCTGAACACTATGGAGTAATTTAGCGTAGCCAATCCACCCTAACCTACACATCTCTGAATACTGTGGGGTAATTTAGCATGGCCAATCCACCCTAACCTACACATCCCTGAACACTATGGGTAATTTAGCATGGCCAATCCACCCTAACCTGCACATCCCTGAACACTATGGGTAATTTAGCATGGCCAATCCACCCTAACCTACACATCCCTGAACACTATGGGATAATTTAGCATGACCAATCCACCCTAACCTACACATTCCTGAACACTATGGGTAATTTAGCATGGCCAATCCACCCTAACTTACACATCCCTGAACACTGTGAGGTAATTTAGCATGGCCACTCCACCCTAACCTGCACATCCCTGAACACTGTGGGGTAATTTAGCATGACCAATCCACCCTAACCTACACATCCCTGAGCACTATGGTTAATTTAGCATGGCCAATCCACCCTAACCTACACATCCCTGAACACTGAGTTATTTAGCATGGCCAATCCACCCTAACCTACACATCCCTGAACACTATGGGGTAATTTATCATGGCCAATCCACCGTAACCTACACATCCCTGAACACTATGGGTAATTTAGCATGGCCAATCCACCCTAACCTAAACATCCCTGAACACTGTGGGGTAATTTAACATTGCCAATCCCGCTCACCTACACATCCCTAAACACTATGGGGTAGTTTAGCATGGCTAATCCACCCTAACCTGCACATCCCTGAACACTATGGGGTAATTTAGCATGGCCAATCCCCCTCACCTTCACATCACTGAGCACTATGGGGTAATTTAGCATGGCCAATCCATCCTAACCTACACATGCCTGAACACTATGGAGTAATTTAGCGTAGCCAATCCACCCTAACCTACACATCTCTGAATACTGTGGGGTAATTTAGCATGGCCAATCCACCCTAACCTACACATCCCTGAACACTATGGGTAATTTAGCATGGCCAATCCACCCTAACCTGCACATCCCTGAACACTATGGGTAATTTAGCATGGCCAATCCACCCTAACCTACACATCCCTGAACACTATGGGATAATTTAGCATGACCAATCCACCCTAACCTACACATTCCTGAACACTATGGGTAATTTAGCATGGCCAATCCACCCTAACTTACACATCCCTGAACACTGTGAGGTAATTTAGCATGGCCACTCCACCCTAACCTGCACATCCCTGAACACTGTGGGGTAATTTAGCATGACCAATCCACCCTAACCTACACATCCCTGAGCACTATGGTTAATTTAGCATGGCCAATCCACCCTAACCTACACATCCCTGAACACTGAGTTATTTAGCATGGCCAATCCACCCTACCCTACACATCCCTGAACACTATGGGGTAATTTAGCATGGCCAATCCACTCTAACCTACACATCCCTGAACACTATAGGGTAATTTAGCATGGCCAATCCACCCTAACCTATACATTCCTGAACACTATGGCATAATTTAGCATGGCCAATCCACCCTAACCTGCACAACCCTGAACACAATGGGGTAATTTAGCATGACCAATCCCCCTCACCTACACATCCCTGAACACTATGGGGTAATTTAGCGTGGCCAATCCACTCTAACCTACACATCTTTGGAGTATGGCTGGAAACTGGGGCACCTGGAGGAAACCTACGCAGAGGTGGGGTGAATGTGTAACCTCCACACAGACCGGTTGCCTGAGGCTGAGAGTAAACCTGGGTCCCTGCCGCCGTGATGCAGCGATGCTAACCACTGAGCCAGCCCATGCGACCTTACGTGAAAGATTTGCCTTGGAGATGTACAGAACCATGTCTGGCCTCCCATTGTTTTGATTTTGTACATAACAGTTGTGTTCAATACTAATGCAACTTGGTTTTCATTTTTGAGTTGTGACTGACTCCGAGTTATCTGGAAATCGATTTGAACATGACCTTTGAAAAGAATAACCTTTCAGGTGCACGGTGCTTTGGGAATCAAGGGTGGAGGAGCTGGCACTTGAGTTGTTGCCTAGCAACGAGGCCGCGTAAGGCCCAGGGAGACCCAGACAGAAGCGGGCTTTGTCTTAGAAAGAAATCCGATGGGCTGAATAGCCTAATTTCTGCTCTTCTGTCTTATGAGCATCCAGAAGCGTTGGTTTTGGATATCCTGGGGAAAACGGAAGTCCAGCAACCTTTGCAGTGCAGTGTTTGGTGAGCATAGGGACAAAGGGATGTGTGGGGGCCAAAGGCAGTTAGTTGGAGTTAGGCCCCAGACCACTGAGTGGTAGACCAGGCCTGAGGTTCTGAATGTCCTACTTCTGTTCGTGTGTTTGGTTTTGTTAAAAAATAAAAACGCTAGCCTCAAGTAAATGCAGATATTTATCAAGTAAATCAACCAAGTACAGCCGTGCCCATTGAATGTTAAAATGAAAAGAGGATGCGTTTCCACATTGGGCTTGAGTATGTTTCGGGTTGCTATTGATTTGTATTTATTGTCACGTGGACTGAGGCACAGTGAAAAGCTTTGCCTTGTCAGCTGTCTGGGCCAGATCACAGAGTTACGTAGCATAGGTAAGTCAATAATAGGTAAACAGCAGCAAAAACCAAAATACACAGGCACAGGCGAATGCTAAGAGTTTGTGAGTCCACTCAGTATTCTAACAACAGTGGGGTAGGAACTGTTTCGAAACCGGCTGGTGCGTGCGTTCTGTACCTTCTCCCCCGATGGTAGAGGTTGTAGAAAAACATTGCCAGGGTGGGATGTATCTTTGAGAATGCTGTTGGCTTTTCCCTGTTAGCGGGGCCTGGTAGATGGATTCCATAGATGGGAAGTAGGCCTTTGTGATTGTCCAGGCCGAGATCACCACTCTCTGTAACCGTTTCCAACCTTGAATGGTACAGTTGCCATACCGGGTTGTGATACACCCAGACAGGATGTTCTCGATGGCGCACCTATAAAAAGTTGAGGGTAAATGAATTCAAACTTTGATTTGAACATGAAACCATTTCAAACAGTTCTTATGCTTATCCTCACCACAATGTGTCCGGCTGCCTGTGGGCCAATCATATCGTTGTTGCCGGGCAGAAAGTCTTTGTCATTGACAACCGGTCAGCACCCTACAGACCAATCAGTGACACATTGCTGGCTGAATCTCCTTGGTGCTCGTCCGACTGCGGTAAGCTGCCAGTAAGCAGTGTAAACAGTGCTTCCAATGAGCATTGTATTGCGTCACGGTGGTGAACCCTTCTGTTAGTCAAACCAAACACCCAGAAAAGCTTACCTCCCCTCGTAATGTGTTAAAATATGAGTAACAGAGAACTCCCATATTCCCAGAAAACAACATCAATTTACTCTTTAACTCTAACAGTGAACATTAAACAACAACTATTCACAACTCTCAGCCTCCCTTTCTCTTAACTGCCTCCAACTCGATAAAATATGCTGTTCCAACAAAACACTTATTAAATTTACATCAACTTAGTTTCGTAACCACACAGCCGCTGTAATTTTCTGTGTCTTTCGTCTTCCGGTTAAAGATCTCCCTGGGTCGTCTTTCTGTTTTTTTTTAACCACAAAGATGTTTCATATGAAAAAGTACATTTGAAAGAGAGTGTTGGCTAATTTCTTGGGTCAGTCTCAATGGCAATTAACTCTGTCCGATTTTCAAAATGTCTGCCTTGTTTATATCCCCAATATTGGCTCATCTCTTTGGGTCAGATGCTGGCAAAACTGAAAGTTCAAACGCAATTGGGTTTTAGTATCTGGGGCAGGGAGCATAATTTAAACTGATTGGTTCATATTCGAATTGTTGTCAAACTAGCAACAGACTCAGGTATCCATTTCATGGCCAAATGTGACATATGTTCAGTTTTCCAGTGCACTCTGAGACTGCCCTTGTTAGCTCTCAGCACAGAACAGCAGTCACTCTCTCTTCAAGGCACAGTACGCACATTTAACTTCATAACAAGTGGTTACTCACTTTCAAACCAAAAACAAAGTGCAGGAATCTCCTTCACAGTTATTGTGAAACTACCTATCTATTGTAGTCCCATTTCCCAGCACTAGGCACACAACCAGCAGCCAGGAGTCCCTGTACCAGGCCTACCACAGCCAGGAGTCCATGCTCTGGGACTACGGTAGCCAGGGATCTCTGCATCCGGTCTACCACAGCCAGGAATGCCAACACCAGGCCTACCACAGCCAGAAATGCCTACTCCAGGTCTACCACAGCCAGGAGTCCCGGCTCTGGGCTGACAGCTGCCAGGAATACCTACTTCCTGTCTACTGCAGCCAGGAGTCCACGTTCCAGGTGTACCACCACCAGGGGTCCCTTCTCCGAGCCTATCACTGCCAGGAATCCTAGCTCCAGGCCTACCACAGCCTGGAGTCAGTGATTCCAGCCTACCACAGGCAGGTGTCCCTGCTCCAGACCCACAGCAACTAGGAGTCCCCATTCGAGCTGAAAATGAATTGCTGGAAAAGCGCAACAAGTCAGGCAGCATCCAAGGAGCAGGAGAGTCGACGTTTCGGAAATGAGCCCTTCATCAGGATTCCTGAAGAAGGGGTCATGCCCAAAACGTCAACTGTCCTGCTCCTCGGATGCTGCCTGACTTGCTGCGCTTTTCCAGGACTACATTTTTCAACTCTGGTACTCCAGCATCTGCAGTCCTCACTTTCTCCTAGTCCCCGATCCAGGCCTACTACTGCCAGAAATCACTGCTCCTGGCCTACCACAGCCAGGAATCCCTGCTCCAGGCCTACCACCACCAGGAGACCCTGCTCCAACACTACCACAGCCAGGAATCCTTGCTTCAGACCTACAACAGGCAGGAAACCCCACTCCAGGCCTACAGCAGTCAGGAGTCACTGTTCCAGGCCTACCACAGCAAGGAATCCTCACCCCAGGTCTACCACAGCCAGGAATCCCTGCTCCAGGCCTACCACAGCCAGGAATCCCTGCTCCAGGCCTACCACAGCCAGGAATCCCTGCTCCAGGCCTACCACAGCCAGGAATCCCTGCTCTGAGCCTTCCACAGGCATCATTGCTTCAGGCCTATAGCAGCCAGTGCCCTCGTTGTGGGCCTACCACAGCCAGGAATCCCGGTTCCAGGTCTACCACAGCCGGAGTACCACTCCACACAAACTACAGCTAAGACGCCGAGCTCCAGGCCTACAGCAGCCAGGAGTCCCTGGTCTGGGCCTACCACCTAGGAGGAAGTGAGGACTGCAGATGCTGGAAATCAGAGCTGAAAATGTGTTGCTGGAAAAACACAGCAGGCCAGGCAACATCCGAGGAGCAGGAGAATCGACGTTTCGGGCATAAGCCCTTCTTTAGGTTTATGCCCGAGATGTCAGTTCTCCTGCTACTCGGATGCTGCCTGGCCTGCTGTGTTTTTCCAGCACTACATTTTTCAACTCTGGTACTCCAGCACCTGCAGTCCTCACTTTCTCCTAGTCCCCATTCCAGGCCTACTACTGCCAGGAGACCTTGCTCCAACACTACCACAGCCAGGAATCCCTGCTCCGAGCCTTCCACAGGCATCCTTGCTTCAGGCCTATAGCAGCCAGTGCCCTCGTTGTGGGCCTACCACAGCCAGGAATCCCTGTTCCAGGTCTACCACAGCCGGAGTACCACTCCACGCAAACTACAGCTAAGACGCCGAGCTCCAGGCCTACAGCAGCCAGGAGTCCCTGGTCTGGGCCTACCACCTAGGAGGAAGTGAGGACTGCAGATGCTGGAAATCAGAGCTGAAAATGTGTTGCTGGAAAAGCGCAGCAGGTCAGGCAGCATCCAAGGAGCAGGAGAGTCGCGTTTTGGGCATGAGTTCTTCTTCAGGAAAGGGCTCATGCCCGAAACGTCGATTCTCCTACTCCTTGGATGCTGCCTGACCTGCTGCGCTTTTCCAGCAACACATTTTCAGCCCAGGCCTACCACCGTCAGGAATCCCGACACCAAGCCTACCATAGCCAAGACATCTAGCTCCAGGCCTACCACAGCCAGGAATCCCTGCTCTGAGCCTTCCACAGGCATCCTTGCTTCAGGCCTACTGTAGCCAGGAATCCCTGCTCCAGGCCTATCCCAGCCAGGAATCCCTGTTCTGAGCCTTCCACAGGCATCCTTGCTTCAGGCCTACTGCAGCCAGGAAACCCTGCTCCAGGCCTATCCCAGCCAGGAATCCCTGCTCTGAGCCTTCCACAGGCATCCTTGCTTCAGGCCTATAGCAGCCAGGAATCCCTCTTCAAGGCCTACCACAGTCATAAGTCACTGCCCCAGACCTACCACAGCCAGGAATTCTTGCTTCAGGCCTACCACAGCCAGGAGTCACCGCTCCAGATCTACCACAGCCAGGAGTCACCGCTCCAGATCTACCACAGCCAGGAGTCACCGCTCCAGATCTACCACAGCCAGGAGTCACCGCTCCAGATCTATCACAGCCAGGAGTCACTGCTCCAGATCTACCACAGCCAGGAGTCACTGCTCTAGACCTACCACAGCCAGGTGTCCTCCTTCTGGGCCTATCACAGCCGGGAGTCCCTGCCCCAAGCCAACCACCACCCGGAGTCCCTGCTCTGGGCCTACAGCAGCCAGGAGTCCTTGTTTCTGGTCCACCAAAGCCAGGAATCGCCGTCCCGGGCCTACCACATCCAGGAATCTCTGGTCTAGGCCTATCACAGCCAGAGTCCCACTCCACGCCAACCACAGCCAGGAGTCTCTGCTCTGGGCCTACCGTAGCCAGGAATCCCTGCTTCTGATTTACCACAGGCAGGAGTCACTGCTCCAGGCCTACCACAGGCAGGAGTCTCTGGTCCAGGCCTACCACGGGTCGGAACCCTTGCTTCAGACCTACAGCAACCAGGAATCTCCACTTCAGGCCTAGAATAGCCAGGAGTCCCTGGTCCAGGCCTGCCACAGCCAGGAATTGTCACTCCAGGCCTAACACAGCCGGAGTCCCACTCCACGTCTACCACATCCAGGAATACCCACTCCTGGCCTACCATAGCCAAGACACCCAGCTCCAGGCCTACTGCAGCCAGGAGTCCCTGCTCCAGGCCTACCACCGTCAGTAAACCCCACTCTATACCAACCACAGCCAGGAGACATACAGTCATAGAGATGTACAGCATGGAAACAGACCCTTCGGCCCAACCCGTCCATGCCGACCAGACATCCCAACCCATCTAGTCCCACCTGCTAGCACCCGGCCCATATCCCTCCAAACCCTTCCCATTCATATACCCATCCAGATGCCTCTTAAATGCTGTAATTGTACCAGCCTCCACCACTTCCTCTGGCAGCTCATTCCATACACGTACCACCCTCTGCTTGAATAAGTTGCCCCTTAGGTCTCTTTTATATCTTTCCCCTCTCACCCTAAACCTATCCCTGCTCCAGGCGTACTACAGTCAGGAATCCCTGCTCCAGATCTACAACCAGCAGGAATCCCCACTCCAGGCCTACCACTACCATGAATGCCCTCTCCATGCCTACAGCTGCCAGGAATCCCCGGTCCAGGTCGGCCACAGACAGGAGTCCCTGCTTCCGGTCTACCACTGCTAGGAGTCTCTGCTCCGAGCCAACAGCAGCCAGGGGTCCTTGCTTCAGGTCCATCATAGCCAGGAGTCATCGCTCTGAACCTACCACTGCCAAGAATCCCTGCTCCAGGCTTACAGCAGCCAGGAGCTCCTGCTCCGGGCCTGGAGCAGCCAGGAGTCCTTACTTCTCATCTACCACAGCCAGGAATTCCCACTCCAGGCCTATCATAGCTAGGAATCCCCACTCCAGGCTGACCGCAGCCAGGAGTCCTTGCTTCTTGTCCACCATAGCCAGGAGTCGCTGCTCTGGGTCTACCACAGGGAGGCATTCTCGCGCCAGGCCTACAGCAGCCAGAAGTTCTCATTTTTGGCCTACAGCAGCCAAGGGTCCTGGCTCTGGGCCTACCATAGCTAGGAATCCCCTTTCCAGGCCTACCATAGCTAGGATCCCTGTTCCAGGATGACCACAGACAGGAATATCCGCTCCAAGCCTACCACAGCCAGGAATCACTGCTCCAGGCCTACCACAGCTGGGAGTCACCGCTCCAGCCCTACCACAGCCAGGAATCACTGCTCCAGGCCTACTACTACCAGAAATGCCCACTCCAGACCTACCACAGCCAGGAGACCCCCTACATCCCAACCACAGCCAACAATCCCTGCCCCAGGCCTACAGCAGCCAGGAGTCCATGCTCTGGGCCTATCACTACCTGGAATCCCAGCTCCAGGCCTACCACAGCCTGGAGTCACCACTTCCGGCCTACCACAGCTAGGTGTCTCTGCTTCAGACTTACAGCAACTAGGAGTCCACATTCTAGGCCTGGTACAGTCAGGACGCCTCAATGCATGCCTACCAGAGCCTGGAATCCCGGCTCCGGGCCTACAGCAGTCAGGATTCCCTGCTCTGAGCCTTCCATAGGCATCCTTACTTCAGGCCTATAGCAGCCAGGAGTCCTCATTGTGGGCCTACCCTAGCCAGGAATGCCCTGCTCCAGGTCTGCTACAGCCAGGAACCCCTGCTGGAGGCCTACCACAGCCAAGAATGCCCGCTCCAGATATACAACAGCCAGAAATCCACACTCAAGATATACCACAGCCAGGAATCCCCACTCCAGATATACAACAACCAGAAATCCCCACTCAAGATATACCACAGCCAGGAATCCCCACTCCAGATATACAACAACCAGAAATCCCCACTCAAGATATACAACAGCCAGGAATCCCCACTCCAGGCCGACCACAGCCAGGAATCCTTGCTTCTTGTCCACCATAGCCAGGAGTTGCCGCTGTGGGTCTACCACAGCGAGGCATCCTCGCGCCAGGCCTACAGCAGCCAGAAGTTCTCGTTTTGGGCCTACAGCAGCCAAGGGTCCTGGTTCCAGGCCTACCACAGCCAGGAATCCCTGCTTCCGGCCTACCATAGCCAAGAATCCCCACTCCAGGTCTACTACAGCCAGAAATCCCCTCTCCAGATATACAACAGTCAGAAATCCCAACTCCAGATATACCACATCCAGGAGTCTCTGCTTCCAGTCTAAAACCCCCAGGAGTCTCTGCTCTGGGCCTACAGCTGCCAGGAATCCTTGCTTCGGATCCACCACAGCCAGGAGTCGTCACTCTGGGCCTATTACAGTGAGGCATCCTTCCGTCAGGCCTATAGCAGCCCGAAGCCCTCGCTTTGGGCCTACAGCAGCCAAAGGTCTCAGCTCGGGCCTACCATAGCTAGGAGCCCTCATTCCATCCCTACCACAGCCAGGAATCCCCACTGCAGGAGTACAGCCACCAGGAATCCTGCTCCAGGCCTACCACTGACCGGAATCCGCAGTCCAGGCCTACCCCAGCCAGGAATCCCAGCTCCAGGCCTACCACAGCCAGGAGTCCTCGCTCCGGATCTACCACAGCCAGGAATCCCTGCTTCTGGCCTACAGCAGCCAGCTCACACACACCACCATTCCCGGAGTCCGTGCGTCATGCCTACAAGCCAGGAGTCACCAGCAACACCACTCCGGCCTCACTGCACCTTCAGGAAGATGAAGAGAAAGGGAACAAGATGAAGGGGGGGTGGGGAGAGAGAGAGAGAGAGAGAGAGAGAGAGAGAGAGTGTGAGAGAGAGCGTGGCTGGCCTGGAGTGGACAGTTCAGCCCTGGTCCACCAATCCCACAACAACCAGCCACCCCTCCTCTCTCCTGGTTGTCCTGAGCCCCAGGTGACACAACTGTTGCTGTCCATTGCTGCCCTCCGCCAAAGAGACCGTCTCTTTGTTCAAAACGTTTTCACCGTCCTTCAGACATGATGGTGATGTCAGTCCCCGTTGGCAATTGAACAAGGCTGTTTCGGAGTCGGTGTCCTTGGTCCCCTGTAACCCACTGACAATACCTGCTCCCCCAACCACCACTGCCCATCACGTTTTCATTCAGGCAGAAGATGAGGGCACCTCCCACCATTTTTGGGCCTTCCCTATTTGACCAGTGGGCACTAAGAGTCACCCACGTGGCTGTGGGTCACGCGTAGGCCTGACCATGTAGGATGACCTCATGGAAAGGCATTATCGGGCCCCAGATCAGACTCTCCCCAACAGTTTCATGGTGGTTATTATTTAGCCTCCTAATTGCGGATTTTGCCAGGTTTTAAAATCGGATTCATTCAGTTGCCACAGCAGGTTCCAATCCCAATCCGCAGGCGTTATGAGGCCACTTTTTGAATACTGTGTTCGATTCTGGTCTTCCCTGCGACACGAAGGATGTTGTGAAAGCGAATCTTAGCAGGACTTATACACTTAATGGTAAGGTCCTAGGGAGTGTTGCTGAACACAGAGACCTTGGAGTGCAGGTTCATAGCTCCTTGAAAGTGGAGTCACAGGGAGATAGGATAGTGAAGGCAGCGTTTGGTATGCTTTCCCTTATTGGTCAGAGTATTGAGTACAGGAGTTGGGAGGTCATGTTGCGGCTGTACAGGACATTGGTTAGGCCACTGTTGGAATATTGGGTGCAATTCTGGTCTCCTTCCTATCGGAAAAATGTTGTGAAACTTGAAAGGGTCCAGAAAAGATTGACAAGGATGTTGCCAGTGTTGGAGGGTCTGAGCTACAGGGAGAGGCTGAACAGGCTGGGGCTGTTTTCCCTGGAGCGTCGGAGGCTGAGAGGGGTGACCTTATAGAGGTTTATAAAATCATGAGGGGCATGGATAGGGTAAATAGACAAAGTCTTTTCCCTGGGGTGGTGGAGTCCAGAACTAGAGGGGCATAGGTTTAGGGTGAGAGGGGAAAGATATAAAAGGGACCTAAGGGGCAACGTTTTCCCCCAGAGGGTGGTACGTGTATGGAATGAGCTGCCAGAGGAAGTGGTGGAGGCTGGTACAATTACAGCATTTAAGAGGCATCTGGATGGGGATATGAATAGGAAGGGTTTGGAGGGACATGGGCCGGGTGCTGGCAGGTGGAATGAGATTGGGTTGGGATATCTGGTCGGCATGGACGGGTTGGGCCGAAGGGTCTGTTTCCATGCTGTCCATCTCTATGACAGGCCCGTTCTAAAAGTCGGATAACAGCGGGGAAATCTGCCGAAATTCACCGAAGAGCCGCAGACTGCACCTTCCAAACCCCATGACAAGTTCCATCTGGAAGGGACCCGGCTTCGATTCCAGCCTGGGGGGGGGAGGGGGGGCAACTGTCTGTGTGGAGTTTGCACATTCTCCCCGTGTCTGCGTGGGTTTCCTGCCATGTTCCAAAGGTGTGTGGGTGAGGGGCCAAACTGCACTGTACAAAACATTTACAGCCCAGGAACAGGCCCTTCGGCCCTCCAAGTGTGAGCCAATCCAAATCCACTGTCCAAAACCGTCGTCCAATTCCTAAGCATCTGTATCCCTCTGCTCCCCACCTCCTCATGCATCTGACCAGACGCATCTTGAATGAATCTACCGTGCCTGCCTCTACCACCTCTGCTGGCAACGCTTTCCAAGCTCCTACCACCCTCTGTGTGAAGTACTTGCCGCGTGTATCCCCCTTAAACTTTGCACCTCTCACCTTGAACGCGTGACCTTTCCTTATTGAATCCCTCACCCTGGGAAAAAAAGCTTATCTCTATCCACCCTGTCTATACCCTTCCTGATTTTGTAAACCTCAATCAGGCCCCCCCTCAATCTCCTTTATCTGAATGATAAAAGTTGAACCTACTCAATTTTTCTTCATAGCTAGCGCCTTCCATACCAGGCAACATCCTCGTAAACCTTCTCTGCACCCACTCCAAAGCGTCCCCATCCCTTTGGTAATGCGGCGACCAGAACTGAGCACAGTATTCCAAATGCGGCCGAACCAATGTCTTGTACAATTTTGACATGACCTGCCAGCTCTTCTACTTAACAAACTCTCAATAAACACATTGACTTGGAGCCCACCTGAGAGAAGGAGCCGGAAATGATATCACCATAGGATATGACGCCACCACAGGAAATAACATCACCAACCCCAAGGAATCCCAAACCTAGAAATAGAAAGCGGGCTCCACCTTCAGTGCATCATCCGGAGGCTCACTGAAGATGTTACTTGGAGGGTGATGAGATGTCTGGAAAGGAACCTTCCAGCTCAATGAGCAAACCTACATCCAGAAACTCAATACCCTGTCCAATGAAGGCAAGCATGGCATCTTCCTTCTTGACCACCCTATCCACCTGTGCTGCAACCCGTACTTTGCCGGCTGGTTAGATTAGCTGCCCAGAGTATGGGGATAAGGTGGGGAGCCTTTGGAATTCGCTGCCACGGAAAATGGTTACAGCCAAAACATGAAAGGTTTTCAAGCAGGAGTTGGATACAGTACTTAGGGGCTAAAGGGATGAAAGGGGGAGGAGGTGCAGTGAGTTGGGAAAGCCTCACAGCACCAGGGACGCGGGTTCGCTCCTAGCTCGGGGCGACTCTCTGTGTGGAGTATACACATTCTCCCCGGGACTGTGTGGGTTTCTTCCAGGTGCTCCGGTTTCCTCCCACAGTTCAAAGACATGTAGATCGGGTGGATTGGCCATGCTAAATTACCCCATGGCGTTCAGGGATGTGCAGGTTAGGGTGGATTGGCCATGCTAAATTACCCCATAGTGTTCAGGGATGTGTAGGTTAGGGTGGATTGGCCATGCTAAATTACCCCATAGTGTTCAGGGATATGCAGTTAGGGTGGATTGGCCATGCTAAATTACCCATAGTGCTCAGGGATGTGCAGGTTAGGATGGATTGGTCATGCTAAATTACCCCATAGTGTTCAGGGATGTGTAGGTTATAAGCTAATCCATTGAAATAGACTTTTTTTTTCTCTCCCTCACATTCAAAATGGATAGAAAATGGCAAAGTGAAAGGAAAGCATGTCTAGCAAGTGAAAGGAGTCGCAGGTAGATCGGATAATGAAGAAGGCATTTGGTAGGCTTTCCTTTATTGGTCAGAGTATTGAGTACAGGAGTTGGGAGGTCATGTTGCGGCTGTACAGGACATTGGTTAGGCCACTGTTGGAATATTGCGTGCAATTCCTGTCTCCTTCCTATCGGAAAGATGTTGTGAAAGTTGAAAAGGTTCAGAAAAGATTTACAAGGATTGTTGCCAGGGTTGGAGGGTCTGAGCTACAGGGAGAGGATCAATAGACTAGGGCTTTTTTCCCCTGGAGCATTGGAGGCTGAGGGGTGACATTATAGAGGTTTATAAGATAATGAGGGGCATGGATAGGATAAATAGACAAAGGCTTTTCCCTGGAGTGGGGGAATCCAGAACTAGAGGGCATAGGTTTAGGGTGAGAGGGGAAAGATATAAAAGAGACCTACGGGGCAACTCTTTCACCAAGACAGTGGTACGTGTATGGAATGAGCCTTGGAGGCTTGTACAATTACAACACTTAAAAGGTATTTGGATGGGTTTATGAATGGGAAGGGCTTAGAGGGATATGGGCAGAGTGCTGGCAGGTGAGGCTAGATTGACGTGGGATATCTGGCCAGCACAGACTGAGTTGGACAGAAGGGTCTGCTTCCATGCTGTTCATCTCTATGATCCTATGACTCAAAGGAATCAATAGCTGGACATGCCCCAGAAAGCAAGTCACCTTCAGAAAGCGAAGTGCTGAGGGGGGAGGTGAAAATCAGGAGCCGAGGTATTTCCGTTGTGACACCGCCACTCCCACCCACTTCCTGAACACAAACACAAAGTTGCCGTTTCGAATCTGGAACAGTTGAAACACACAAATAAACACAATCTTTAGCCAAACTGAATGAACAAATAAATTCGGCGAGTCTACCTCAATGAGCTTGAGATTCTTACGAATCAAAACTCTTTTATGCTATGGAACATGAGTTTATTGTACACTTTTGCATAAACACATTACACAACAATGTAAGATTATTAAATAAATGCATTCAAGTTCTAACAGTAGTTCATGGCATGTTACATAGCTGTTCGACTTTTTCATCTAACAGTTCGCCTGCAAGCGCCAGGAAGTAGTTGAGTCAAAAATGTAAAAGCTGTTTGAACACAAGGCAGTTATCACTTCCCACAATTTCCTTCTGCTGAAATCTGTCAAGGTCACACATTCACTATCAAAACTTGATTGCCATCTCCTGGGCATTGCAGGTATGTCACAAACCTAATTTTAAAGTCATATCAAATTTACAAAAAGCATTTATTATTAATGCTTGATATTGGACATTAATTAAAAAGTACTCACAACATTTATCAGGAATACTGTAAAATATTCCCTATTTTTCTTTTACATTTCAAGATTAATTACCTTTTTTAATGAAATATTAAATGACATGTTTCCTCATCTGCCTGAATATATAGTCGAACTGGCCTCATTTCGCTATTTTTTAACGTACAGAGTTATCAACTCGCACTGAATTATGTGTTGTTCAGGTTGGGGGGGACAGGTCCTGCAGCGGATGGAACAATGGCAGTAGGCCTTCCCACAATCCTTTGCGGAATTGAAAGGTCTCCATCAGTGACACAGAGCCGCGCTACACCCGACGGGTGATGCAAAGGCGCAAGGTGGGGGGAACGTAACGACGTCACACAAGCTGGCCACCACGAGCGTGAACGGACTGACGTGGAGGAGGCGGGCAGTGAGCGAGAGGCGAGAGTGGCGAAGCGTAACCGCTCCCTCTGGCGGCCGGGAGGGGAAATTGCTGAATGAATAAAACTGGGACCACAACTTGTTTTACAGAAATGTCCTACTGGGTCCTCTATTCTCATTTTATTTTCCTGTGACAAAGCTGCATCCACCCCTTACAATACTAGCACGAATTGCTATCATACTGGACAAACTGAAGTATGCAAACTTTTAACATTATGCCTTTGACAGAAATTAACCTTGTTTCCTGCTTTCTGCCCTCCTTCCTTTCCAAATAAAGTTACATCAGGTTTTTCCCACTCTGAAGGAACCTTACCCCAACGTAACCCACTTCAATTCATGTGGGAACTATAAGACGTGGGAGAGCAACAGTGATATGGGATTGCATTGTAAGGGGACCAGGCACACTTAACATTTGGTTGTGATATGCATACCTGAACTGGTTGCTGTTTTGAAGACAATTTGAATTTAAACAGTTGGCTTAAGGGGCAGCAGGGTGGGTCAGTGTTTAACACTGCTTCCTCAAGCGCCGGGGACCTGGGTACAATTCCAGACAGTCTGTGCAGCGTTTCCACATTCTGCGCGTGTCTGCAGGGGTTTCCTCCGAGTGCTTCGGTTTCCTCCCACACTCCAAAGATGTGTAGGTAAGGGTGGATTGGCCATGCTAAATTACCCATAGTGCTCAGGGATGTGTAGGTTAGGGTGGATGGCCATGCTAAATTACCCCATAGTGTTCAGGGATGTGCAGGTTAGGGTGGATTGGCCATGCTAAATTACCCCATTGTGTTCAGGGATGTGTACGTTAGAGTGGATTGGCCATGCTAAATTACCCCATAGTGTTCAGGGATGTGTAGGTTAGGGTGGATTGGTCATGCTAAATTACCCCACAGTGTTCAGGGATGTGTAGGTTAGGGTGGATTGGTCATGCTAAATTTCCCCGTAGTGTTCAGGGATGTGCAGGTTAGGGTGGATTGGACATTCCAAGTTACCGCACAGTGTTCAGGGATGTGTAGGTTAGGGTGGATTTGCCATGCTAAATTACCCCATAGTGTTCAGGGATGTGTAGGTTAGGGTGGATTTGCCATGCTAAATTACCCCATAGTGTTCAGGGATGTGTAGATTTGGGTGGATTGGCCATTCTAAAATATCCCATATTGTTCAGGGATGTGTAGGTTAGGGTGGATAGGCCACGCTAAATTACCCACAGTGTTCAGGGATGTGTAGGTTAGGGTGGATTGGCCATGCTAAATTACCCCATAGCATTCAGGGATGTGCAGGGTAGAGTGGATAGGCCATGCTAAATTACCCACAGTGTTCAGGGATGTGTTGGTTAGGGTGGATAGGCCATGCTAAACTACCCCATAGCATTCAGGGATGTGCAGGGTAGGGTGGATTGGCCATGCTAAATTACCCCATAGTGTTCAGGGATGTGCAGGTTAGGGTGGATTGGCAATGCTAAATTATCCCATAGTGTTCAGGGGTGTGCAGGTTAGGGTGGATTGGCCATGCTAAATTGTCCTGTAGTGTTCAGGGATATGCAGGTTAGGGTGGATTGGCCATGCTAAATTACCCCATAGTGTTCAGGGATGTGCAGGTTAGGGTGGATTGGCCATGCTAAATTACCCCATAGTGTTCAGGAATGTGTAGGTTAGGGTGGATTGGCCATGATAAATTACCCCATAGTGATCAGGGATGTTCAGGTTAGGGTGGATTGGCCATGCTAAATTACCCCATGGTGTACAGGGATGTGCAGGTTAGGGTGGTTTGGCCATGCTAAATTACCCCATAGTGTTCAGGGATGTGCAGGTTAGGGTGGATTGGCCATGCTAAATTGTCCCGTAATGTTCAGGGATGTGTCGGTTAGGGTGGATTGGCCATGCTAAATTACCCCATAGTGTTCAGGGATGTGTAGGTTAGGGTGGATTGGCCATGCTAAATTACCCCATAGTGTTCAGGAATGTGTAGGTTAGTTTGGATTAGCCATGATAAATTACTCCATAGTGATCAGTGATGTGCAGGTTAGGGTGGATTGGCCATGCTAAATTACCCCATAGTGTTCAGGAATGTGTAGGTTAGGGTGGTTTGGCCAGGCTAAATTACTCCATAGAGTTCAGGGATGTGCAGGTTAGGGTGGATTGGCCATGCTAAATTACCCCATAGTGTTCAGGGATGTGTAGGTTAGGGTGGATTAGCCATGCTAATTTGTCCCATAGTGTTCAGGGGTGTGTAGGTTAGGGTGGATTGGCCATGCTAAATTGTCTCATAGTGCTCAGGGATGTGTAGGTGAGGGTGGATTGGCCATGCTAAATTGGGCTGATGATGTCATTTCCTACAGTGATGTCAGGTCCTGCTCCTTTTCTCAGTGGATGATAAATGGGTGATAAAGCCAAGTCAAGTTCCAGTTGGAATGACGTACTTATCAGAATTCTCGTGGGTGTCTCTGTTTGGCTTGTCCTAGTATGGATGTGTTGTTGCAGCTGAAGTGGTGTCCTTCCTTATCGGTATGTACAGATACTAGTGAGAGAGGGTCATGTCGTTTTGTGGCTAGTTGGTGTTCCTGCATCCTAGTTTTCTGCCTGTTTTTCCAATGTAGTGTTTGTTACAGTCGTTGCACACATTGACTTGGATCCCTTTTGCCATCCCCTGAGGAATAGAATAGGTAATGGTATCACTATAGAAAATCATGTCACCACAGGAAATGACATCACCAACCCAAGGAAATCTAAGCATCTAAATGGAAAGCAGCAATCACCAGCAGAGCCTCATCCAGAGGCTCACTGAAGATATTACCTACAATGGTGACGAAAAGTCTGAAACTGAACCTTCCAGGTCAGCTATCAATAAACATCCCAGCCTTGTGTCATCTGCAAATGTACTAATCAGGCTACTTACATTGTCCTTCAAGTTGTTTATAGAGATTACAAACATTAGGGGTCCCAGCACTGATCCCTGTGGAATACCATTGGTCATTGATTTCCAATCCTTCCACCGCTCCTCTCTGTCTTCGAAGACCAAGCCCGTTCTGTTTCCATCTTCCCCCATGTGACTTCCCCTTTTGTATCAGACTGCCATGGGGAACCTTGTCATTCACCTTGCTCAGTCCTTATGCAGAGTAACCGTGATTATCCAAATGACACAAGCAGGGAGTATTTTGTTCGGGTATTCGAATATCTGGATAATTGAATGCCAGATAACACGGTTTAGCCAATATCGAGGCCTTGCGATCTTGTTTGGATAATCAGAATTTCGGATAATGGGTGTTCGGGTAACCCCTGTGGACAAGATTCACTGCCCTGCCCTCAATCATCTTTATCAATTTCTCAAATAAGTATGCCCTCCCCTGCACAAAGCCATGCTGCTTATTGTTAATAAGTCCACATGTTTCTCAACGTCAGTAAATTCTGGCCCTATGAATCTCCCTATCACTGACTTAAGGCTGGAAAACTTTTTGCCAGGAACGTTGGTTCTCCTGCTCTTCAGATGCTGCCTGACCTGCTGTGCTTTTTCAGCACCGCACTCTCGACTTTGATCTCTAGCATCTGCAGTCCTCACTTTCTACTGGGTGACCACTTCATAGAATACCTACGTTCTGCCTGGTTAAAAAAAAAGACCCTGAGCTTCCAGGCGACTGACTGTGTGGAGTTTGCACGTTCTCCCCGTGTCTGCGTGGGTTTCCTCCGGGTGCTCCGGTTTCCTCCCACAGTCCAAAGGTGTGCGGGTCAGGTGAATTGGCCATGCTTAGCTGCCCGTAGTGTTAGGTAAAGGGTAAATGTAGGGGTATGGGTGGGTTGTGCTTCGGCGGGTCGGTGTGGACTTGTTGGGCCGAAGGGCCTGTTTCCACACTGTAAGTAATCTAATCTAAAAAAAATTAAAACCAATGAATCGTGAGATTTTTGAAAAAAAATTGTAATTGGGATTGTTTAATCCGACTAATATTTTAGAGGGGAAGGTAAAAGATAGGTTTAAGAAAAAGGAGTTGTAAATAACTGTTAGATAATAATCTCTGTTAGACTTAAGGAATAAAGGTGGTAATTTTTACTTTACGTAGTGGCTTTTGAGATAACTCTTTGCTTCTCAAATTTTAATAAATTACAGCGTGGGGCAAATCTTTTCTGTATGACTGGTTTAAATTAGCAGAGGGGTGTACCCGTGTTGTAACAGTGTCTTATATTATATCAGGGACAAAAGGGTAACTCGGGAAAGGGTAGGTCCACTCAGGGACCAAAGGAGGGAATTTGCGTGTGAAGTCAGAGGAAGTGGGTGAGCTTCTTGACATCGGGATCCAGCCGGGAGAAGAACATGGTGAGTCTCATGTTGATTTTCTGGGGCCTGTCAATTTGAAAAAAGGAGGTGGTGTTGGGCGTTTTGAAAAACATAATGGGAGACAAGTCCCCAAGACCTGATGGGATCTATTCTGGAATGCTGAGGTAGGCAAGGGTTGAAAGTGCTTGCGGGCCTTGCATGAAATCCTCTTTCGTCCCAGGAGAGGTCCCACAGAGCTGGAGAACAGTCAACGTTGGTACTTTCTTTAAGAAGGGCTCATCTGGGAAATCACAGCCAAGGGAGCCTGAGGTCAGCAATGAAAGCAGAGGTTGCTGGAAAAGCTCATCAGGTCTGGCGGCATCTGTGAAGTGAAATCAGAGTTAACGTTTTGGTTCTGGTTTTAAATGAAACAGAACTTATTTACAAGATTACCAAATGAAACACAAACAAAAGATAACAGAATGCAGAATGTGGGATATAGGTGGATTGGTGTTACTTTAGCAATTATAATTTCTGACACAAGGTGAATGAACTCACATCGGTGTGAGGCCAGGGGCTGGGTCTGCTGGGATGGGGGCTGTGTGGAGGAGATGCATGATTGTTTTTTTGCATTAGCTAAAAAATGTATGCAAGAAAGAAATGGGATGTAAACCAATGGTAAGATGCTGTGAAGACAGCCAGTTAAACTCAATATGCCTGTATAAACAGTAGGTATAAACATCTGTTTCCCACTTTTACAGAAATACAGGAACAAACCCCAATTAAAAGGGTCTTAAGATGCTGAGAGGGGAGGCACAGATGGAGGGAGTAAATAATGGTAAGGCAAGGATGTGCCCACAGCAGGATGAGGGCAAATGGCCTTGTGAGAACAGGAATGAGCATTTTTGTCACAGACAAGACCGGATAAGACACAAGATAAACAGGAGTAATGGGTACCGGTCTTAGGGAAGTGGAGGATGTAAACAGGGAGGGAAACAATGAAATAAGAAAAAAATATGTAGGAACCAAATTATATAAATATCGAGTATTTGTTGAATTCAGTGTGTTTTGTCCCTGCCTTGTGGACATCACACCCACTTGCAAGCGTGAAATAAATGACACGACTGATTCAGATCTTGTCTCGGACTGAAATTATTGCTTTGTTTCTCACACAGAATAACTTAACGTATCCTAAAACCCAACAGATGATGCTTGCAACAATCCCCGTAAGCACCCCTTGGCACTAACGATAAAATCAAACACACAGTCTTATATCGGAGCGAGGGAGGATCAGCAAGGACCTGCATCCTTGGGTCCGGCTGCCTGCCTGCTTTCAGTGAATGGTCAGACTGTCAGACCAAACCAAATCAGAGAGAAGCTGAGCTGGGTGAACTGGTCACTCTCCCTTCAGTGTAACCTGAAAGCCCTTTGCCTGAGTTAGTATCTGTTAGCTATCATCAAACTAGCCCTGAAACCAATCGAAACGTAGACTTTACGGAGTATATGACTTCTCTAAAATAAAAACCAAGGACACCATAACCTTGTTAAAGGAGCGCAGCATCATACCACTCCCCCTTAAAAAAAATCAACCATCAATTTCCAAAGTTGGCTTCATTTTAAAAGCCCTTAATTTTAAACTGTTAGTACCCTATAGCACACACATACATTACGTTGACTATAAATGTGAAAACATGCACAACTATATTCTGTTCCAGTCTGAATTACTCCTGCCACCGAACGCCTCCATTTCTCACCCATAGCTTGACAATGTGTTGGCAATCACATTTTCTCATCCCACCATGTGCACACTTTTCAAATTGAATGGCTGCAGCCCTAAGCTCCATCTAAACAGTCTGGTATTTCTGTCCTTAAATTTCTCCACAAACGTCAATGGGTTACAATCAGTGTATATGAATGTCTCAGTCACGTTACTGACAACATATAAACACTGAAACGTTGTCACGCCAACACCAAGCTCAAAGTCTGTTTCTCCGGCTGTCGAATATTTCTGCTGATGAATGTTCAATTTCCTGGAGAAATACCTTGTGTGGAGTTTGCACATTCTCCCTGTGTATGCATGAGTTACCTCCGGGTGCTCCGGTTTCCTCCCACAATCCAAAGACGGGCAGATCGGGTGGATTGGCCATGCTAAATTACCCATAGTGTTAGGTGTGTTAGTCAGAGGGAAATGGGTCTGGGTGGGTTACTCTTCGGAGGATCGGTGTGGACTTGGTTGGGCCAAGGGGCCTGTTTCCACACTGTAGGGAATCTAATCTAATCTAATCTATCTTGCCATCTCCCTGTAAGAGCACAGCACCAATACCCACATCACTTGTAATGATGGCTACCTTTGCGTAATGAGATGTGGTTAACACTGGGGCAGTGGTTTACACAGCTTTCAGGCTGTCAAATGCCTTCGGACAGTCGGCTGTCCACTGAAATGTCTTGTCTTTCTCTAGCAAGATAATGAGTGGAGCAGCCACACATTTGGTTCAAATTTTCGGTAAAGTCCACTCAATTTCAGGAACCGTCGTCCTGCTCTTTCTGTCGATGGTGTGGGAAACTCCCCCCGATCCCCTTTGTTATTGCATCCCGTGGGGCCATTTGTCCATGCCCAGTAACACAGCCCTAGAAAGGTGACTTGAGCTGTGGCAAATTCACTTTTAGCCAGGTTTATCACCAAGCCTGCCTCCCGAAGTCCATCAAGCAAGTCTGATAAATGTCACAAATGTTCCTTCCATGTACGACAAAAACATCACCAGGTCATCTATGTATACGACACAGTTGGGTAATGCAGCAATGACCTTATTAGTCAGTCTCAGAGAATTTCTCATACCCAACAACATGACTTTACAGCCTATTCAGCATTACAAAAGCCGAAATTGCCTTCACTCATTCGGACAAAGGTACCTGCTCATTGCCTCTGAGCAAATCCAACTTGGAAATGCAAGCTGCTGGTCCCGCTTTCTCAACACCGTCTTCTAAACGCAGAATTAGATATGCACCTGTCTTTGTAACAGCGTTGACTTTGCGACAGTCCACACATAACCATTGGGTACCATCTGGCTTTGGCACCATGACTATGGGTGAGCTCCAGTCACTGTAACTCAGTTCGATTCCGTCATTTTGGAGCATGCGTTCAATCTGCTTTTGAACCTGTGCCAACTTCAGAGGGTTACGCCTATAAGGATGTTGCTTAATTGGAACAGCATCTCGTATATCTACATCATGCATAATTAAGCTAGTGCTTCTCAGTTTATTCCCACAAATCTCCCCATGTTGATAGTTATAACTCTTTCAGGTCTTTTCAATATTCCTCTGGAAGGTAACTTAATAATTTATCCCTCTTTTTCACAACTTCCTCATTGTCCAATTTAATTTGAGGAATGTTCAATTCAGAATCCTCTGAACTTGGTTCTTCCCTCTTGGGTGTAACCAATAATATTTGCCTTTCCTTCCCTGTCAAAATAACTTTTGAGCATATTCACATGACACACTGTGTGAGGTTTCTTTCTATCTGAAGTCCTTATCAAGTAGGTCACCTCACTCCATTTCCTTTCAATTTGATAAGGTCCACTAAATCTTGCTTTTAAACCTAAATATCACTAATACCTTATCTCCAATTGCAAAACTGTGAATGTTTGGTGTCTTGTCTGCTTCCTGTTTCATTGTATGCTGTGATATTTTTAAATGTTGCCTAGCCAACACTCTGCTCTATTTAATCATTTCCGAAAATTTGACGTAGTCCAAACATGTGGTCTCTGAATTCTGACTTACCCATTTCCCCTTCATCAACTTTAGTGGCCCTCTCACTTCATGTCCAAAAACTGATGCAAATGGACTGAATTTGGTCAATTTTTTTGGTGCATCACTAATCGCAAAAAAAACACAAACGGAATTCCCTTATCCGAATCATCTGGATAGTGATGACTATAAGCCCTCAACATGGTCTTTAATGTCTGAGGCCACCTTTCTAGCACTCCCTGTGACTCTGGATGGTACACTGTAGATTTGAATTGTTTTATTCCTAAGCTGTCTATAACAGCCTTGAATAATTCCAATGTGAAGCTTCACCCTTGATCTGTTTGTATCTTTGTGGATAGTTCATATCTAGTGAATAATTTGAATAACTCGTCTCTGATCCTTTCTGCTGTGATATTGTGTAATGGAACAGCCTCTGGAAATCTAGTGGACCCATCCATTATTGTTTACAAATACTAATGACCACTTTTTGTTTGAGGAGGGAGTCCTATGCAATCAATAAAGACTCTTATGAAAGGTTCCTCAAGTGTAGGACAGACATTAAAGGTGTGGGATTTTATTACTGCCTGTGGTTTTCTGGTTACCTGACATGCATGACACGTCTCACAAAATTCAACTACATGCTTGTGTGGTCCAGGCCGCTAAAAAAATGTTTTAGCTTGAGTTTTTCCTCACTCCCAGATGTCCCCCAAGTGGTAGCTCATGCACCACCCACACAGCCTCCTTTCTATAACCCACTGGCAATATGACTTGATGAACATCTACCCATTTCTCACCTGCCTGAATAGGTGATGGTCTCTATTTCCTCATTAAGACATAATTTTTAAGATAATAACATTCAGGGATACATTCAAATGCTTTTTCCACGTATGTGTTTTGATTCAATTGCTTTGAATTTTCATCTTCCTGTTGTAACTCAGTTAATTCCTCTGAGCTAAAAATTTCTGCTGTCATCTAACTGCTCCTAGTTTGTCTCCACCATCTGATCAAACAGGGTCTCTGCTAATTCCACTTACATTTTCTTACATATACTCTTTGATCGCTCCTGTTTCAACTGGTGACTTTGTGACTTCGTTACCACACAATCAAGAGAAAAAAAAATCCCACGATATGTGTCCTACAATAGTTCAGTTGCCTGAGTTTCCCCTGGCTTTTCAGCTATAGTAGGCAGCACTCCTACCTGTGAATCAGCTATATCATTTGCAAGTTGTATTCCTGGAGCTGAGAGTTTGTCCAGTACTCCTACCATGAGTTCTCCACTCTTCACTGGACACTCTAACCTCACTTTACATAACTGAACACTTCTCGTCTTGCCCTGAATTTTCATTACTTGCACCATTTCTGGCAATAATGCTCCCCATCTCTCCTCATCTTTCAGCTTCACAGATCGAGAGGGTCCTGTATCTCTTAATTTTGTAACCTCTGTACCTGATAGGCTTCTGGCCTATGTGAGTAAATTCTACTGTTGCAGGCATGTACTCACTGTATACCCATGACTGTGTCGCCAAATACCAGACTAATGCCATTTACAAGTTCGCTGATGACACCACCGTAGTCAGTCCAATCTCAGAAGGCGACGAAACAGACTACAGATGGGAAGTGGAAGACTTGGAAAAATGGTACATTGAGAACAACCTAGCTCTCAATGCTGGCAAAACTAAAGAACTCATTATTGACATTTAGCAGGATGTTACTCATGCCCCCTACACATTAACAGCACAGAGATGGAATGAGTGGAGAGTGTCAAGCTCCTGGGAGTGGTCATCCACATGGACTCTTCATGTGGACGCACTGGTTACAAAGGCCCAACAACATCTCTTCTTCCTCAGGCATCTGAGGAAATTTGGCACGATGGTGAATACCCTTACCAACTTTTATAGGTGTGCCATCGAGAGCATCCTGTCTGGGTGTATCACTAGCTAGTACAGCAACTGTACCATTCAAGATCGGAGACGGTTACAGAGAGTGGTGAACTCGGCCCAGACAATCACAAAGGCCAACCTCTCATCGATAGAATCCATCTACCAGGTCAAGGAAAGGCCGCCAGCATTCTCAAAGATCCATTCCACCCTGGCAATGTTTTTCTACAACCTCTACCATCGGGGAGAAGGTACAGAAACCTGTACACACACACACCAGCCGGTTTCAAAACAGTTTCTACCCCACTGTTGTTAGAATACTGGGTGGACTCACAAACTCTTAACATTCACTTGTCCCTGTGTTTTTTGGTTTTGCCGCTGTTTACCTATTATTGACTTACCTATGCTACGTAACTCTGTGATCTGCCCGGACAGCTCACAAGACAAAGCTTTTCACTGTGCCTCCGTCCACGTGACAATTAATTCAATTCAGTTCAATTTGGTTTAAGAAGGACTGGCCCAACCTCTGACCAGGTTATACATTCCAGTGAAACTGTCTAGCCCTCACTGTGCTTTCCATTCCCACTCCAACAAAACTCACTGGCTTATCCTGTTTTCCTACATCCGGCAGCCAGCGTTTCTCCTAACCCACCAACACTGTGATCTCATGTGACCTACGTTATCGCAGTGAGAACACTGGGGCTTTCTAACTTCTCTGTCTCCCTCAAGGGTTTCCCTTTTTACCCTGGGGTGAGTTATCCTTATGATCTTCACCGAGATCCACCTTTCCCTTTCCACATGAGGATTTCTCTTCTCCCCAGTTTCTATCCCTGCTGGATTGGAATTGGTGTCGGAAGTCAAACTTTGCTTTCTGGACCAACTCAAAATCATCAGCTATTTCAGCTGCGAACCTTACTGTTTGAACTCGCTCCTCTCCCACACACTCTGCTCTCGCTACTTGGGAAAGCGAATGTTTGAACTCCTCTCAAACTTCCTCTCTTTCCCCCTCCCCCTCTTTCTCTCTCTTTTCCTTTCCGTCCTGCTGAAACAATTTGTTCTTTTTTTTTCTCTTTCCTCTGCTTTTAATCGCAATTCAACCTATTTCAGTTCTGTTGCCCCTCTCTTGTCTCTTGCCTCTAAACTCAAGCGGCTTCATTTTCAGCTGAACTTTCGCCATCCCTCCAGATTCTGATGGTGCTCCCAGCAAATGTAGGTGCTGAGCTGCTGCTGTAATTATCTCCCCTTTCCTCAGGGAAGGAGGCAGCTCCAACTCTAGCTTGGCTGCTAATTCCAACAGCTCGGCCTTATCATCTTGTGTAAAACCCCCAAGGTCAGTTCTTCCACATCCATTAAACACATGTTGACTGAAAGAGCCATTCTTCTCCCACGCACTGTCTTCAACCAATCGAATTCAACACCCAGAACGAGAGACACAAACACCTACCGCTCGCTGCCTTCATGTCCAGCAAACCTAATCCCCGTTTGGAGCGACAGAACAAATTTCCTCCATTTCCGATCTGTACTGGACCAGGCCAGACCTCCTCAAACATATCAAGCCCAGACCTTAACTTTGCTAGTTGTTTAAAGCAGGTGTACAGTGGATATTCCAGGAGGGATGCAGCTGGTCAAACCACCTGGTTTTAAACAAAACAGAATTTGTTTGCAAGATTGCCGAACAGAGCACAAACAAAATAGGACCGATTACAAAATAACTTCACCTCTCTGTAAACCCAACAGATCGTCCCAACTTAATGATGCTGTTCCAAATACTTGCAACAATCCTCATAATCACCCCTTGGCACAAACAGTAAAATCAAACCCAGGGTCGACCAGGAGAGATGTCAGAGGGAGAGAGAGTACCAGCCTGCACCTGTTTCTTTGGGTCCAGCAGCTTCTACAACACTATTGCTTGCTCACCAAACCTAACAAGAGAAAGGCTGAGCTGAGAGTACTGGCTATTCCCCTTTGGTTGTACAAGTGTTTTCTTTTTAATCTGAAAGTCTTTTACCTGAGGCAGTATCTGTTAGCTGTAATCAAACTAGCCTTAAGAGCCATCAAAACTTAAATTTTTCAAAGTTTATGTCTTTGCGATCTCTCTGAAAAGAAAAGCCAAGGCCCCCATAACCATACTAAATAAACAGCATCATCACAATCATGACGTCAATGTAATCTGGGATAATCTTCACTGACTACTAGACCAGGAATTTTGGTGTCATCTGCAAACCGAGAAAACACATCTCCTACGTTTTCATCCAAATCATTCAAATAACTGACAGACAAAAGTGGACCCAGTACTGATCCCTGAGGAACTGCTGGTCACAGACCTCCAGTCTGAAAAGCTACTGTCTAACACTGCCACGGACACCAACTATAAACACAATTTTATATCCATGGGAGAGGCAGAACTCCTCAATCACATTGAAAACTTTCATACCTGAAATACAGTAGAGTTTTCTGTATTATTCTGTTCAATTATTCTAGTTTTCAATTTGTTTAATTCAGCGCAAATACACCTGTGGTTCAGATTAGAATCCACCGACAGTGTGCAAACACACCCTTTGGCCCAACAGGTCCACACCGAACCTCCGAAGATTAAACCACCTGGACCGATTTCCCTCTGACTAATGCACTTAACACTATCGGTAATTGAAAATGGTCAATCCACCCTAACCTACACATCCCTGAACACTATGGGGTAATTTAGCATGGCCAATCCACCCTAACCTACACATCCCTGAACACTATGGGTAATTTAGCACGGCCAATCCACCCTAACCTACACATCCCTGAGCACTATGGGTAATTTAGCACGGCCAATCCACCCTAACCTAAACATCCCTGAACACTATGGGGTAATTTAGCATGGCCAATCCACCCTAACCTACACATCCCTGAACACTATGGAGTAATTTAGCATGGCCAATCCACCATAACCTTCACATCCCTGAACACTATGGGGTAATTTAGCATGGCCAATCCACCCTAACCTACACATCCCTGAACACTATGGGGTAATTTAGCATGGCCAATCCACCCTAACCTGCACATCCCTGAACACTATGGGTAATTTAGCACGGCCAATCCACCCTAACCTACACATCACTGAACACTATGGAGTAATTTAGCATGGCCAATCCACCCTAACCTACACATCCCTGAACACTATGGGGTAATTTAGCATGGCCAATCCACCCTAACCTACACATCCCTGAACACTATGGGGTAATTTACCATGGCTAATCCATCCTAACATAGACATTCCTGAACACTATGGGGTAATTTAGCATGGCCAGTCCACCCTAACCTACACATCCCTGAACACTATGTGGTAATTTAGCATGGCCAATCCACCCTAACCTGCACATCCCTGAGCACTATGAGTAATTTAGCACGGCTAATCCACCCTAACAAGCACATCTTTTGGACTGTGGGAGGAAACCAGAGCTCCCGGAGGAACCCCACGCAGACACTGGGGAGAACGTGCAAACTCCACACTGTCAGTTGCCTGAGGCTAGGATCAAACCTGAGTCCCTCGCGTCGTGAGACAGCAATGCTAACCACTGAGCCACTGTGCCACCCCGCCATGCTGCCCCGAATGGTTCAATCGAATGGCTACATAAATACCAACAGTTTATTCAATTTCGAGTCAATTTCTTCTCAAACACTATAATGTCTGAGGTAGTCAGTTGAGGGTGCGAGTAAGAAGGCTTCTCTGCTGGTATGTTTCAATATTGCACAATAATTTAAGTGACGCCTCCTTTAAATCAAGTATAGAAGTGATGTCTATACTCCCTACATGACATTCCTATCACTTAGTCTGTGTTTTTACCTTGATGACCTCCTGACCATCTGGAATATTGATCAATTTGTTAGGAGTCAGATAATAAAACACGTTTGCCGCATTCAGTTGTGCAGAAAGGTGTGAAATGCCACCTGCTGGATGGTGGGACTGGACTAGTCAGGTAGTTATTTTTGACTGTTTTCTGACTCACCCGCTGACGTCCAGAGCAAGTGGTCACAGCCTCAGGATGTGCAGGAAACCATTTTGGACTGAGATGAGGGAGAAACATCTTCACTCAGACAGTGGTCGAGAAGCAACGTCATATACTTAGGAGAGAAACGGAATCACCAGATATCCACAGTTAACAAAAAAAAATCCGTCCAGTTAATCCATGGAACACAACCACCGTCTAACCAATTTTTTTTTCCCAGCTCTGTATCACACAGAGGGTGGTGCATGTCTGGAATGAGCTGCCAGAGGAAGTGGTGGAGGCTGGTACAATTACAACATTTAAAAGGATTCTAAATGGGTACTTGAAGAGGAAGCGTTGAGAGGGATATGCACCAAGTGCTGGCAAGTGGGACGAGATTAGGTTGGGATATCTGGTCGGCATGGACGGGTTGGACCAAAGGGTCTGTTTCTGTGCTGTCCATCTCTATGACGACTTAGATTTCTAGTGGCTAAAGGTATTGAAGGTACCTGAGAGAGGAAAAGTGGGATAGGTGGGGTTCAGTAAGGGGAGAGGGAGGGTCTCGATGGGCCAATGAATCAGAGGCTGAGTAGGCAGAATGGAGGGAGAGGGAGGAGGTGTGGTGGGTTCCTCTGACTACCCCGGATTTCAGATCAGCGCCGTATGAGTCAAAGTGGGGTGAGTCTGCATTTCCTGAGAGGCGGAGAACAGCGAGAGAGAGAGAGAGAGGTGAGAGTCCAATTACCTCCACCCAGAGAGAGACACCTCAAGAATAACAGCAGTCAAGAGGGCAAGATTCTTGTCCTTCTGCCCTTGCCCCCATGGACGAACTGGGTAAGTCACCAATAACACCTGCCTGTGCAAAGAGAGAGAGAGAGAGTTACGGCAGTAGAGAGAAAAGACTAGGAGGCAGAGAAAGGGAGTTTCCAAAGCTTGTGAGTTGAACTCTTGTGAGTCTATGAGAGGAGTCGGTGGAAACAGTGCATTTTTCTGTGTCAGTGATTTGCACAATCCTGTCACATCAGTCACCTATCCTCTCCCCGTGTCAAGGACACAGCGTCTCACACTGCCCCTGGGGCAAGTTCCCCTTCGAGCCCCTCACCGCCCTAATTTGGAAATATATCACCATCCCTTCAGTGTGGCTGGATCAGAATCCTGGAATTCCCTCCCTCCCTCAGGGATGTTGTGGGTCTACCCACAGCACATGGACTGCAGCGGGTCAAGGAGACAGGTCAACCATTCCCCCCCACCCGGTCCCATAGCTTCTGAAGGGGGGAACTACGGATGGGGCAATAAATGCTATGTTCAGCCAGGGACACCCACGTCTTGCGTGTGGATTTTTAAAAACGTCGTGAAACACGATCTTCCCACAAAATTTGAAGGCTAGTCCACAATTCTCGCATTTATTCATCACGTATAAACCCCACCAGTGCGCACGGTTGGAGATTGCAACTTCTCTTTTCACGATTCGGTTTTGAGTTGGGTTTCTGGATTAATCATCCTTTGTCACTGCTGCTATTTAACAGCAAAATTCTGTGAACGGAAACGCCAGCAGTTGGAGTGCTAGTTCTGCAGGGCTGCGGTTTCAGAACGGGGGAAGAGTACGTCTCAGAGTAGGTTGCGCGCTCATCTGTTTCGCTTCTCGTTTTGATCGCAGCTGCTTTTGTGAGCGCCAAAGGAGACCGTGAGCGAAATCGACTGAAATGCTTCGCGCAAAAAAAAAAATGCTGGGCACAAATTGCTGGTCCCTTGAGCAAGTTGGGATCCTGTGTCAGACTAATCGAAAAGATATCGGTTGCAATGAGCAAGCCTGAGGTTTCCCCTTGGAAGTGTTTGCAGGAGCTCAATGCTCAGCCTGCAGAGGCATGAGCAAGCGGCTTCCTGTTGTGGTCCTCTCACTTCCTCTGACAGGGTGGTGGGGGGGGGGGGAATTCGATATGAGTCAGCCGTCCACGCCAGGCTGGCATCTGGGGTCAGCCCTCGGGAGTTAACACCTACAATCCTGGCTTGTGAAGCCCTCAGGGTAGAGCTCCACACCTCTCACCCGGGGTGTCGAACCCTACCACCGAAGCAGACCCCCAAACTCAATCCAATCCCCTGGAGCGAGGGATAAGATGTGAGAGGGTGTTCCACACCGTGGAATCTGTACAGTGTGGAAACTGGTCTGTTGGCCCAACAAGTCCACAACAGCCCTCTGAAGGGTAGCCCACCCAGGTCATTTTCTCCTGACTAATGCACCCACACGACACATCCTGGACACTATGGGAATTTCCCACGGCCAAACCACCCAAACCTACACATCCCTGAACACTATGGGTAATTTAGCACGGCCAACCGACCCTAACCTACACATCCCTGAACACTACTGGGTAATTTAGCACGGCCAATCCACCCTAACCTACACATCCCTGAGTACTATGGGTAATTAAGCATGGCCAACCCACCCGAACCTACACATCCCTGAACACTATGGGTAATTTAGCATGGCCAACCCACCCTAACCTACACATCGCTGAGCACTATGGGTAATATAGCATGGCCAAACCACCCTAACCTACACATCCCTGAGCACTATGGGTAATTTATCATGGACAACCCACCCTAACCTACACATCCCTGAACACTAGGGTGGGTTGACCATGCTAAATTACCCCATAGTGTTCAGGGATGTGCAGGTTAGGGTGGATTGGCCATGCTAAATTACCCATAGTGTTCAGGGATATGTAGGTTACGGTGGATTGGACATGCTAAATTACCCATAGTGCTCAGGGATGTGTAGGTTAGGGTGGATTGGCCATGCTAAATTACCCATAGTGTTCAGGGATGTGTAGGTAAGGGTGGGTTGGCCGTGCAAAATTACCCACAGTTTTCAGGGATGTGTAGGTTAGGGTGGATTGGTCATGCTAAATTACCCATAGTGTTCAGGGATGTGTAAGTTAGGGTGGATTGTCCATGCTAAATTACCCCATATTGCTCAGGGATGTGTAGGTTAGGGTGGATTGGCCGTGCTAAATTACCCCGTAGTGTTCAGGGATGTGTAGGTTAGGGTGGGTTGACCGTGCTAAATTACCCCATAGTGTTCAGGGATGTGTAGGTTAGGTTGGATTGGCAATGCTAAATTACCCATAGTGTTCAGGGATGTGTAGGTTAGGGTGGATTGGACATGCTAAATTACCCATAGTGTTCAGGGATGTGTAGGTTAGGGTGGATTGGCCATGCTAAATTACCCATAGTGTTCAGGGATGTGTAGGTAAGGGTGGGTTGTCCGTGCTAAATTACCGATAGTGTTCAGGGATGTGTAGGTTAGGGTGGATTGGTCATGCTAAATTACCCATAGTGTTCAGGGATGTGTAGGTTAGGGTGGATTGTCCATGCTAAATTACCCCATAGTGCTCAGGGATGTGTAGGTTAGGGTGGATTGGCCGTGCTAAATTACCCATAGTGTTCAGGAATGTGCAGGTTAGGGTGGATTGGCCGTTCTAAATTACCCCATAGTGTTCAGGGATGTGTAGGTTAGGGTGGGTTGACCGTGCTAAATTACCCCATAGTGTTCAGGGATGTGCAGGTTAGGGTGGATTGTCCATGCTAAATTACCCCATAGTGTTCAGGGATGTGTAGGTTTGGGTGGATTGGCCGTGCTAAATTACCCACAGTGTTCAGGAATGTGTAGGTTAGGGTGGATTGGCCGTGCTAAAAAACCCCGTAGTGTTCAGGGATGTGTAGGTTAGGGTGGGTTCCCCGTGCTAAATTACCCCATAGTGTTCAGGGATGTGTAGGTTAGGGTGGATTGGCCGTGCTAAATTACCCATAGTGTTCAGGGATGTGTAGGTTAGGGTGAATTGGCCATGCTAAATTACCCCATAGCGTTCAGGGATGTGTAGGGTAGGGTGGGTTGGCCGTGCTAAATTACCCACAGTGCTCAGGGATGTGCAGGTTAGGGTGGGTTAGCCATGCTAATTTACCCATAGTGTTCAGGGATGTGTAGGTTAGGGTGGGTTGGCCTTGCTAAATTACCCATAGTGGTCATGGATGTGTAGGTTAGGGTGGGTTGCCCATGCTAAATTACCCATAGTGCTCAGGGATGTGTAAATTAGTGTGGGTTGGCCATGGGAAATTACCCCATAGTGTTCAGGGATGTGCAAGTTAGCGTGGATTGGCCATGCTAAATTACCCCATAGTGTTCAGGGCTGTGCAGGTTAGCGTGGATTGGCCTTGCTAAATTGCCCATAGTGCTCAGGGATGTGCAGGTTAGGGTGTGTTGGCCATGCTAAATTGCCCCATAGCGTTCAGGGATGTGTAGGTTAGGGTGGATTGGCCATGCTAAATTGCCCCATAGTGCTCAGGGATGTGTAGGTTTGGGTGGATTGGCCGTGCTAAATTACCCACAGTGTTCAGGAATGTGCAGGTTAGGGTGGATTGGCCGTGCTAAATTACCCCGTAGTGTTCAGGGATGTGTAGGTTAGGGTGGGTTCACCGTGCTAAATTACCCCACAGAGTTCAGGGATGTGTAGGTTAGGGTGGATTGGCCGTGCTAAATTACCCATAGTGTTCAGGGATGTGTAGGTTAGGGTGAATTGGCCATGCTAAATTACCCCATAGCGTTCAGGGATGTGTAGGGTAGGGTGGGTTGGCCGTGCTAAATTACCCACAGTGCTCAGGGATGTGCAGGTTAGGGTGGGTTGGCCATGCTAATTTACCCATAGTGTTCAGGGATGTGTAGGTTCGGGTGGGTTGGCCTTGCTAAATTACCCATAGTGCTCAGGGATGTGTAGGTTAGGGTGGGTTGGCCATGCTAAATTACCCATGGTGCTCAGGGATGTGTAAATTAGGGTGGGTTGGCCATGGGAAATTACCCCATAGTGTTCAGGGATGTGCAAGTTAGCGTGGATTGGCCATGCTAAATTACCCCATAGTGTTCAGGGCTGTGCAGGTTAGCGTGGATTGGCCTTGCTAAATTGCCCATAGTGCTCAGGGATGTGCAGGTTAGGGTGTGTTGGCCATGCTAAATTGGCCCATAGCGTTCAGGGATGTGTAGGTTAGGGTGGATTGGCCATGATAAATTGCCCCATAGTGCTCAGGGATGTGTAGGTTTGGGTGGATTGGCCGTGCTAAATTACCCACAGTGTTCAGGAATGTGCAGGTTAGGGTGGATTGGCCGTGCTAAATTACCCCGTAGTGTTCAGGGATGTGTAGGTTAGGGTGGGTTCACCGTGCTAAATTACCCCATAGTGTTCAGGGATGTGTAGGTTAGGGTGGATTGGCCGTGCTAAATTACCCATAGTGTTCAGGGATGTGTAGGTTAGGGTGAATTGGCCATGCTAAATTACCCCATAGCGTTCAGGGATGTGTAGGGTAGGGTGGGTTGGCCGTTCTAAATTACCCACAGTGCTCAGGGATGTGCAGGTTAGGGTGGGTTGGCCATGCTAATTTACCCATAGTGTTCAGGGATGTGTAGGTTCGGGTGGGTTGGCCTTGCTAAATTACCCATAGTGCTCAGGGATGTGTAGGTTAGGGTGGGTTGGCCATGCTAAATTACCCATGGTGCTCAGGGATGTGTAAATTAGGGTGGGGTGGCCATGGGAAATTACCCCATAGTGTTCAGGGATGTGCAAGTTAGCGTGGATTGGCCATGCTAAATTACCCCATAGTGTTAAGGGCTGTGCAGGTTAGCGTGGATTGGCTTTGCTAAATTGCCCATAGTGCTCAGGGATGCGTAGGTTAGGGTGGGTTGGCCATGCTAAATTACCCATAGTGCTCAGGAATGTGTAGGTTATGTTGGGTTGGCCATGCGAAATTACCCCATAGTGTTCAGGGATGTGCAGGTTAGCGTGGGTTGGCCATGCTAAATTACCCATAGTGTTCAGGGATGTGCAGGTGAGCGTGGATTGGCCATGCTAAATTACCCATAGTGTTCAGGGATGTGTAGGTTAGGGTGGGTTGGACGTGCTAAATTACCCATAGTGCTCAGGGATGTGCAGGTGAGGGTGGATTGGCCATGCTAATTTACCCATAGTGTTCAGGGATGTGTAGGTTAGGGTGGGTTGGCCATGCTAAATTACCCATTGTGTTCAGGGATGTGTAGGTTAGGGTGGATTGGCCATGCTAAATTACCCATAGTGTACAGGGATGTGTAGGTTAGGGTGGGTTGACCATGCTAAATTACCCATAGTGCTCAGTGATGTGTAGGTTAGGGTGGGTTGGCCATGCTAAATTACCCATAGTGCTCAGAGATGTGTAGGTTAGGGTGGGTTGGCCATGCTAAATTACCCACAGTGCTCAGGGATGTGTAGGTTAGGGTGGGTTGGCCATGCTAAATTACCAATAGTGCTCAGGGATGTGTAGGTTAGGGTGTTATGGCGATGCTAAATTACCCCATAGTGTTCTGTGATGCGTAGGTTAGGGTGGGTTGGCCATGCTAAATTACCCATAGTGCTCAGGGATGCGTTGGTTAGGGAGGGTTGGCCATGCTAAATTACCCATAGAGGTCAGGGATGGGTAGGTTAGGGTGGGTTGGCCATGCTAAAGTACCCATAGTGCTCAGGGATGTGTAGGTTAGGGTGGATTGGCCGTGCTAAATTACCCAGTAGTGTTCAGGGATGTGTAGGTTAGGGCGGGTTGGCCGTGCTAAATTACCCATAGTATTCAGGGATGTGAAGGTTAGGGTGGGTTGGCCATGCTAAATTACCATAGTGCTCAGCGATGTGTTGGTTAGGGTGGGTTGGCCATGTTAAATTACCCATAGTGTTCAGGGATGTGTAGGTTAGGGTGGGTTGGCCATGCTGAATTACCCATAGTGTTCAGGGATGTGTAGGTTAGGGTGGATTGGCCATGCTAAATTACCCATAGTGTTCAGAGATTTGTAGGTTTGGGTGGATTGTCCCTGCTAAATTACCCATAGTGTTCAGGGATGTGTCGGTTAGGGTGGATTGGCCGTGCTAAATTACCCCATAGTGTTCAGGGATGTGTAGGTTAGGGTGGGTTGGCCGTGGAAAATTAACACATAGTGTTCAGGGAAGTGAAGGTTAGGGTGAATTGGCCATGCTAAATTCCCCCATAGTGCTCAGGGATTTGCAGGTTAGGTTGGATTGGCGATGCTAAATTACCCATAGTGTTCAGGGATGTGCAGGTTAGGGTGGATTGGACATGCTAAATTACCCATAGTGTTCAGGGATGTGGAGGTTAGGGTGGATTGGCCATGTAAATTACCCCATAGTGTTCAGGGATGTGTAGGTTAGGGTGGATTGGCCATGATAAATTACCCCATAGTGCTCAGGGATGTGCAGGTTAGGTTGAATTGGCAATGCTAAATTACCTATAGTGTTCAGGGATGTGTAGGTTAGGGTGGATTGGCCATGCTAAATTACCCCATAGTGTTCAGGGATGTGGAGGTTAGGGTGGATTAGCCATGCTAAATTACCCCATAGTGTTCAGGGATGTGTAGGTTAGGGTGGGTTGGCCATGTTAAATTACCCATAGTGTTCTGGTATGTGTAGGTTAGGGTGGATTGGCCATGCTAAATTACCCCATAGTGCTCAGGGATGTGTAGGTTAGGGTGGATTGGCCATGCTAAATTTCCCCATAGTGTTCAGGAATGTGTAGGTTAGGGTGGATTTGCCATGCTAAATTACACCATCGTGCTCAGGGATGTTCAGGTTAGGGTGGATTGGCGATGATAAATTACCCCATAGTGTTCAGGGATGTGTAGGTTAGGGTGGATTGGCCATGCTAAATTACCCATAGTGTTCAGGGATGTGTAGGTTAGGGTGAGTTGGCCGTGCTAAATTACCAGTAGTGTTCAGGGATGTGTACATTAGGGTGGATTTGTCATGCTAAATTACCCATAGTGTTCAGGGATGTGTAGGTTAGGGTGGATTGGCCATGCTATATTACCCCATAGTGCTCAGTGATGTGTAGGTTAGGGTGGATTGGCCATGCTAAATTACACCATTGTGTTCAGGAATGTGTAGGTTACGGTGGTTTGGCCGTGCTAAATTACCCCATAGTGTTCAGGGATGTGTAGGTTAGGGTGGATTGGCCATGATAAATTACCCATAGTGTTCAGGGATGTGTAGGTTAGGGTGGATTGGCCGTGCTAAATTACCCCATAGTGTTCAGGGATGTGTAGGTTTGGGTGGGTTGGCCATGCTAAATTACCCCATAGTGTTCAGGGATGTGTAGGTTAGGGTGGGTTGGCAATGCTAAATTAACCCATAGTGCTCAGGGATGTGCAGGTGAGGGTGGTTTGGCGATGCTAAATTACCCATGGTGTTCAGGGATGTGTAGGTTAGGGTGGATTGGCCATGCTAAATTACCCATAGTGCTCAGGGATGTGCAGGTTAGGGTGGGTTGGCCATGCTAAATTACCCATAGTGTTCAGGGATGTGTAGGTAAGAGTGGGTTGGCCATGCTAAATTACCCCATAGTGCTCAGGGATGTGCAGGTTAGGGTGGGTTGGCCATGCTAAATTACCCATAGTGTTCAGGGATGTGTTGATTAGGGTGGGTTGGCCATGCTAAATTACCCGTAGTGCTCAGGGATGTATAGGTTAGGGTGGGTTGGCCATGCTAAATTACCCACAGTGATTATGGATGTGTAGGTTAGGGTGGGTTGGCCATGCTAAATTACACCATAGTGCTCAGGGATGTGTAGGTTAGGGTGGGTTGGCCATGCTAAATTACCCCATAATGTTCAGGGATGTGCAGGTTAGGGTGGATTGGCCATATTAAATTACCCATAGTGTTCAGGGATGTGTAGATTAGGGTGGATTGGCGATGCTAATTTATCCCATAGTGTACAGGGATGTGTAGGTGAGAGTGGATTGGTCATGCTAAATTACTCTCTAGTGTTCAGGGATGTGTCGGTTAGTGTGGATTGGCCATACTATATTACCCATAGTGTTCAGTGATGTGTAGGTTAGGGCGGACTGGCCGTGCTAAATTACCGCATAATGTTCAGGGATATGTTGGTTAGTGTGGGTTGGCAATGCTAAATTACCCATAGTGCTGAGGGATGTGTAGGTTAGGGTGGGTTGGCCATGCTAAATGACCCATAGTCATCAGGGATGTGTAGGTTAGGGTGGGTTGGCCATGCTAAATTACCCCATAGTTCTCAGGGATGTGTAGGTTAGGGTGGATTGGCCATGCTAAATTACCCCATAGTGTTCAGGAATGTGTAGGTTAGGGTGGATTTGCCATGCTAAATTATACCATTGTGCTCAGGGATGTTCAGGTTAGGGTGGATTGGCGATGATAAATTACCCCATAGTGTTCAGGGATGTGTAGGTTAGGGTGGATTGGCCATGCTAAATTACCCGTAGTGTTCAGGGATGTGTAGGTTAGGGTGAGTTGGCCATGCTAAATTACCCATAGTGATCATGGATGTGTAGGTTAGGGTGGGTTGGCCATGCTAAATTACCCATAGTGATCATGGATGTGTAGGTTAGGGTGGGTTGGCCATGCTAAATTACCCATAGTGCTCAGGGATGTGTAGGTTAGGGTGGGTTGGCAATGCTAAATTACCCCATAATGTTCAGGGATGTGCAGGTTAGGGTGGATTGGCCATGCTAATTTACCCATAGTGTTCAGGGATGTGTAGGTGAGAGTGGATTGGTCATGCTAAATTACTCCCTAGTGTTCAGGGATGTGTCGGTTAGTGTGGATTGGCCATACTATATTTCCCATAGTGTTCAGGGATGTGTAGGTTAGTGCGGACTGGCCGTGCTAAATTACCGCATAATGTTCAGGGATATGTTGGTTAGTGTGGGTTGGCCATGCTAAATTACCCATAGTGCTGAGGGATGTGTAGGTTAGGGTGGGTTGGCCATGCTAAATGACACATAGTCGTCAGGGATGTGTAGGTTAAGGTGGGTTGGCCATGCTAAATTACCCCATAGTGTTCAGGGATGTGTAGGTTAGGGTGGATTGGCCATGATAAATTACCCCATAGTGTTCAGGGATGTGTAGGTTAGGGTGGATTGGCCTTGCTAAATTACCCATAGTGTTCAGGGATGTGTAGGTTAGGGTGGGGTTGCCATGCTAAATTACCCCATAGTGTTCAGGGATGTGTCGGTTCCGGTGGATTGGCCATGCTAAATTACCCCATTGTGTTCAGGGATGTGTAGGTGAGAGTGGTTTGGCCATGCTAAATTATTCCGTAGTGTTCAGGGATGTGTAGGTTAGTGTGGATTGGCCATGCTAAATTACCCCATAGTGTTCAGGGATGTGTAGGTTAGGGTGGATTGGCCATGCTAAATTACCCCATAGTGCTCAGGGATGTGTAGGTGAGAGTGGATTGGTCATGCTAAATTACTCCGTAGTGTTCAGGGATGTGCAGGTTAGTGTGGATTGGACATGCTAAATTACCCATAGTGTTCAGGGATGTGTAGGTTAGGACGGACTGGCCGTGCTAAATTACCTCATAATGTTCAGGGATGTGTTGGTTAGGGTCGATTGGCAATGCTAAATTACCCATAGTGTTCAGGGATGTGTAGGTTAGGGTGGGTTGGCCATGCTAAATTACCCATAGTGTTCAGGGATGTGTAAGTTTGGGTGGGTTGGCCATGCTAAATTACCCTTGGTCGTCAGGGATGTGTCGGTTAGGGTGGGTTGGCCATGCTAAATTACCCCATAGTGCTCAGGGATGTGTAGGTGAGAGTGGATTGGTCATGCTAAATTACTCCGTAGTGTTCAGGGATGTGCAGGTTAGTGTGGATTGGACATGCTAAATTACCCATAGTGTTCAGGGATGTGTAGGTTAGGACGGACTGGCCGTGCTAAATTACCTCATAATGTTCAGGGATGTGTAGGTTAGCGTCGGTTGGCCATGCTAAATTACCCATAGTGCTCAGGGATGTGCAGGTAAGGGTGGATTGGACATTCTAATTTACCCATAGTGTTCAGGGATGTGTAGGTTAGGGTGGGTTGGCCATGCTAAATTACCCATAGTGTTCAGGAATGTGTAAGTTTGGGTGGGTTGGCCATGCTAAATTACCCTTGGTCGTCAGGGATGTGTCGGTTAGGGTGGGTTGGCCATGCTAAATTACCCCATAGTGCTCAGGGATGTGCAGGTTAGGGTGGATTGGCCATGCTAAATTACCCATAGTGTTCAGGGATGTGTAGGTTAAGGTGGATTGGCAATGCTAAATTACACATAGTGCTCCGGGATGTGTAGGTTAGCGTCGGTTGGCCATGCTAAATTACCCATAGTGCTCAGGGATGTCTAGGTTAGGGTGGGTTGGCCATGCTAAACTACCCCATAGTGTTAAGGGATGTGCAGGTTAGGGTGGATTGGCCGTGCTAAATTACGCCATAGTGTTCAGCTTGTGTAGGTTAGGGTGGGTTGGCTCAGCTAAATTACCCATAGTGTTCAGTGATGTGTAGGTTAGGGTGGATTGGCCAAGCTAAATTACCCCATAGGGTTCAGGGCGGTGTAGGTTAGGGTGGATTGGCCACGCTAAATTACCCATAGTGTTCAGGGATGTGTAGGTTAGGGTGGGTTGGCCATGCTAAATTACCCCATAGTGTTCAGGGATGTGCAGGTTATGGTGGGTTGGCCATGCTAAATTACCCCATAGTTTTCAGGGATGTGTCGGTTAGCGTGGATTGGCCTTGCTAAATTACCCCATAGTGTTCAATGATGTGTAGGTGAGAGTGGATAGGCCATGCTAATTTACCCCGTAGTGCTCAGCGATGTGAAGGTTTGGGTGGATTGGCCATGTTAAATTCCCATAGTGTTCAGGGATGTGTAGGTTAGGGTGGATTGGCCATGCTAAATTACCCCATAGTGTTCAGGGATGTGCAGGTTAGGGTGTATTGGCCATGCTAACTTACCCCATAGTGCTCAGGGATGTATAGGTTAGGGTGGATTGGCCATGCTAAATTACCCATAGTGTTCAGGGATGTGTAGGTTAGGGTGGATTGGTCATGCTAAGTTACCCCATAGTGTTCAGGGATGTGTAGGTTAGGGTGGTTTGGCCATGCTAAATTACCCATAGTGCTCAGGAATGTGTAGGTGAGGGTGGATTGGCCATGCTAAATTACCCATAGTGTTCATGGATGTGTAGGTTAGGGTGGGTTGGCCATGCTAAATTACCCATAGTGCTCAGGGATGTGTAGGTTAGGGTGGGTTGGCCATGCTAAATTACCCATAGTGGTCATGGATGTGTAGGTTAGGGTGGATTGGCCATGCTAAATTACCCCATAGTGCTCAGGGATGTGTAGGTTAGGGTGGATTGGCCAGGCTAAATTACCCATAGTGTTCAGGGATGTGTAGGTTAGGGTGGGTTGGCCATGCTAAATTACCCATAGTGCTCAGGGATGTATAGGTTAGGGTGGGTTGGCCATGCTAAATTACCCATAGTGATCAGGGATGTGTAGGTTAGGGTGGATAGGCCGTGCAAAATTACCCATAGTGTTCAGGGATGTGTAGGTTAGGGTGGATTGGCCGTGCTAAATTACCGCATAATGTTCGGGAATTTGTTGGTTAGTGTGGGTTGGCCATGCTAAATTACCCATAGTGCTCAGGGATGTGTAGGGTAGGGTGGGTTGGCAATGCTAAATTACCCATAGTCGTCAGGGATGTGCAGGTTAGGGTGGGTTGGCCATGCTAAATTACTCCATAGTGCTCAGGGATGTGCAGGTTAGGGTGGATTGGCAATGCTAAATTACCCATAGTGTTCAGGGATGTGTAGGTTAGGGTGGGTTGGGCATTCTAAATTACCCATAGTGCTCAGGGATGTGCAGGTTAGGGTGGTTTGGACATGCTAAATTACCCATACTGTTCAGGGATGTGCAGGTTAGGGTGGGTTGGCCATGCTAAATTACCCCATAGTTTTCAGGGATGTGTCGGTTAGGGTGGATTGGCCATGCTAAATTATCCCATAGTGTTCAGTGATGTGTAGGTGAGAGTGGATTGGCCATGCTAAATTACCCCATAGTGCTCAGGGATGTGTAGTTTAGGGTGGATTGGCCATGCTAAATTACCCATAGTGTTCAGGGATGTGTAGGTTAGGGTGGATTTGCCGTGCTAAATTACCCCGTAGTGTTCAGGGATGTGTCGGTTAGGGTGGGTTGGCCATGCTAAATTTCCCATAGTATTCAGGGATGTGTAGGTTAGGGTGGATTGGCCATGCTAAACTACCCATAGTTTTCAGGGTTGTGTAGGTTAGGGTGGATAGGCCATGCTAAATTACCCCATAGTGTTCAGGGATGTGTAGGTTAGGGTGGGTTGGCAATGCTAAATTACCCATAGTGCTCAGGGATGTGTAGGTTAGGGTGGATTGGCCATGCTAAATTACCCCAAAGTGTTCAGGGATGTGTAGTTTAGGGTGGATTGGCCATGCTAAATTACCCCATAGTGCTCAGGGATGTGCAGGTTAGGTTGAATTGGCGATGCTAAATTACCCATAAGGTTCAGGTATGTGTAGGTTAGTGTGGATGGGCCATGCTAAATTACCCCATAGTGTTCAGGGATGTGTAGGTTAGGGTGGATTGGCCATGCCAAATTACCCCATAGTGTTCAGGGATGTGTAGGTTAGGGTGGATTGGCCATGCCAAATTACCCTGTAGTGTTCAGGGATGTGCAGGTAAGGGTGGATTGGCCATTCTATTTTACCCATAGTGTTCAGGGATGTGTAGGTTAGGGTGGGTTGGCAATTCTAAATTACCCATAGTGTTCAGGGATGTGTAAGTTTGGGTGGGTTGGCCATGCTAAATTACCCTTGGTCGTCAGGGATGTGTCGGTTAGGGTGGATTGGCCATGCTAAATTACCCCATAGTGCTCAGGGATGTGCAGGTTAGGGTGGATTGGCCATGCTAAATTAACCATAGTGCTCAGGGATGTGCAGGTTAGGGTGGATTGGCCATGCTAAATTACCCATAGTGTTCAGGGATGTGTAGGTTAGGGTGGATAGGCCATGCTAAATTACCCATAGTGCTCCGGGATGTGTAGGTTAGGGTGGATTGGCCATGCTAAATTACCCATAGTGCTCAGGGATGTCTAGGTTAGGGTGGGTTGGCCATGCTTAATTACCCCATAGTGTTAAGGGATGTGCAGGTTAGGGTGGATTGCTTGTGCTAAATTACCCCATAGTGTTCAGCTTGTGTAGGTTAGGGTGGGTTGGCTCAGCTAAATTACCCATAGTGTTAAGTGATGTGTAGGTTAGGGTGGATTGGCCATGCTAAATTACCCCATAGTGTTGAGGGCGGTGTAGGTTATGGTGGATTGGCCACGCTAAATTACCCATAGTGTTCAGGGATGTGTAGGTTAGGGTGGGTTGGCCATGCTAAATTACCCCATAGTGTTCAGGAATGTTCAGGTTAGGGTGGTTTGGCCGTGCTAAATTACCCCGTAGTGTTCAGGGATGTTTAGGTTAGGGTGGGTTGGCCGTGCTAAATTACCCCATAGTGGTCAGGGATGTGTAGGTTAGGGTGGATTGGCCATATAAATTACCCATAGAGTTCAGGGATGTGTAGGTTAGGGTGGATTGGCCGTGCTAAATTACCCATAGTGTTCAGGGATGTGTAGGTTTGGGTGGGTTGGCCGTGCTAAATTACCCCATAGTGTTCAGGGATGTGTAGGTTAGGGTGGATTGGCAATGCTAAATTACCCCATAGTGTTCAGGGATGTGCAGGTTAGGGTCGTTTGGCGATGCTAAATTACCCATTGTGTTCAGGGATGTGTAGGTTAGGGTGGATTGGCCATGCTAAATTACCCATAGTGTTCAGGAATTTGGAGGTTAGGGTGGATTGGCCATGCTAAATTACCGCATAGTTTTCAGGGATGTGTAGGTTAGGGTGGGTTGGCAATGCTAAATTACCGATAGTGCTCAGGGATGTGCAGGTTAGGGTGGGTTGGCCATGCTAAATTACCCATAGTCGTCAGGGATGTGTAGGTTAGGGTGGGTTGGCCATGCTAAATTACCCATAGTGCTCAGGGATGTATAGGTTAGGGTGGGTTGGCCATGCTAAATTACCCATAGTGATCATGGATGTGTTGGTTAGGGTGGGTTGGCCATGCTAAATTACCCATAGTGCTCAGGGATGCGTAGGTTAGTGTGGGTTGGCCATGCTAAATTACCCCATAATGTTCAGGGATGTGCAGGTTAGGCTGGATTGGCCATGCTAATTTACCCATAGTGTTCAGGGATGTGTAGGTGAGAGTGGATTGCTCATGCTAAATTACTCCCTAGTGTTCAGGGATGTGTAGGTTAGTGTGGATTGGCCATACTATATTACCCATAGTGTTTAGGCATGTGTAGGTTAGGGTGGACTGGCCGTGCTAAATTACCGCATAATGTTCAGGGTTATGTTGGTTAGTGTGGGTTGGCCATGCTAAATTACCCATAGTGCTCAGGGATGTGTAGGTTAGGGTGGGTTGGCCATGCTAAATGACCAATATTCGTCAGGGATGTGTAGGTTAGGGTGGATTGGCCGTGCTAAATTACCCCATAGTGTTCAGGGATGTGTAGGTTTGGGTGGGTTGGCCGTGCTAAGTTACCCCATAGTGTTCAGGGATGTGTAGGTTAGGGTGGATTGGCAATGCTAAATTACCCCATAGTGTTCAGGGATGTGCAGGTTAGGGTGGTTTGGCGATGCTAAATTACCCATTGTGTTCAGGGATGTGTAGGTTAGTGTGGGTTGGCCATGCTAAATTACAACATAGTTTTCAGGGATGTGTCGGTTAGGGTGGATTGGCCATGCTAAATTATCCCATAGTGTTCAGTGATGTGTAGGTGAGAGTGGATTGGCCATGCTAAATTACCCCATAGTGCTCAGGGATGTGTAGTTTAGGGTGGATTGGCCATGCTAAATTACCCATAGTGTTCAGGGATGTGTAGGTTAGGGTGGATTTGCCGTGCTAAATTACCCCGTAGTGTTCAGGGATGTGTCGGTTAGGGTGGGTTGGCCATGCTAAATTTCCCATAGTATTCAGGGATGTGTAGGTTAGGGTGGATTGGCCATGCTAAACTACCCATAGTTTTCAGGGATGTGTAGGTTAGGGTGGATAGGCCATGCTAAATTACCCCATAGTGTTCAGGGATGTGTAGGTTAGGGTGGGTTGGCAATGCTAAATTACCCATAGTGCTCAGGGATGTGTAGGTTAGGGTGGATTGGCCATGCTAAATTACCCCAAAGTGTTCAGGGATGTGTAGTTTAGGGTGGATTGGCCATGCTAAATTACCCCATAGTGCTCAGGGATGTGCAGGTTAGGTTGAATTGGCGATGCTAAATTACCCATAAGGTTCAGGTATGTGTAGGTTAGTGTGGATGGGCCATGCTAAATTACCCCATAGTGTTCAGGGATGTGTAGGTTAGGGTGGATTGGCCATGCCAAATTACCCCATAGTGTTCAGGGATGTGTAGGTTAGGGTGGATTGGCCATGCTAAATTACCCTGTAGTGTTCAGGGATGTGCAGGTAAGGGTGGATTGGCCATTCTATTTTACCCATAGTGTTCAGGGATGTGTAGGTTAGGGTGGGTTGGCAATTCTAAATTACCCATAGTGTTCAGGGATGTGTAAGTTTGGGTGGGTTGGCCATGCTAAATTACCCTTGGTCGTCAGGGATGTGTCGGTTAGGGTGGATTGGCCATGCTAAATTACCCCATAGTGCTCAGGGATGTGCAGGTTAGGGTGGATTGGCCATGCTAAATTAACCATAGTGCTCAGGGATGTGCAGGTTAGGGTGGATTGGCCATGCTAAATTACCCATAGTGTTCAGGGATGTGTAGGTTAGGGTGGATAGGCCATGCTAAATTACCCATAGTGCTCCGGGATGTGTAGGTTAGGGTGGATTGGCCATGCTAAATTACCCATAGTGCTCAGGGATGTCTAGGTTAGGGTGGGTTGGCCATGCTTAATTACCCCATAGTGTTAAGGGATGTGCAGGTTAGGGTGGATTGCTTGTGCTAAATTACCCCATAGTGTTCAGCTTGTGTAGGTTAGGGTGGGTTGGCTCAGCTAAATTACCCATAGTGTTAAGTGATGTGTAGGTTAGGGTGGATTGGCCATGCTAAATTACCCCATAGTGTTCAGGGCGGTGTAGGTTATGGTGGATTGGCCACGCTAAATTACCCATAGTGTTCAGGGATGTGTAGGTTAGGGTGGGTTGACCATGCTAAATTACCCCATAGTGTTCAGGAATGTTCAGGTTAGGGTGGTTTGGCCGTGCTAAAATACCCCGTAGTGTTCAGGGATGTTTAGGTTAGGGTGGGTTGGCCGTGCTAAATTACCCCATAGTGGTCAGGGATGTGTAGGTTAGGGTGGATTGGCCATATAAATTACCCATAGAGTTCAGGGATGTGTAGGTTAGGGTGGATTGGCCGTGCTAAATTACCCCATAGTGTTCAGGGATGTGTAGTTTGGGTGGGTTGGCCGTGCTAAATTACCCCATAGTGTTCAGGGATGTGTAGGTTATGGTGGATTGGCAATGCTAAATTACCCCATAGTGTTCAGGGATGTGCAGGTTAGGGTGGTTTGGCGATGCTAAATTACCCATTGTGTTCAGGGATGTGTAGGTTAGGGTGGATTGGCCATGCTAAATTACCCATAGTGTTCAGGAATTTGGAGGTTAGGGTGGATTGGCCATGCTAAATTACCGCATAGTTTTCAGGGATGTGTAGGTTAGGGTGGGTTGGCAATGCTAAATTACCGATAGTGCTCAGGGATGTGCAGGTTAGGGTGGGTTGGCCATGCTAAATTACCCATAGTCGTCAGGGATGTGTAGGTTAGGGTGGGTTGGCCATGCTAAATTACCCATAGTGCTCAGGGATGTATAGGTTAGGGTGGGTTGGCCATGCTAAATTACCCATAGTGATCATGGATGTGTTGGTTAGGGTGGGTTGGCCATGCTAAATTACCCATAGTGCTCAGGGATGCGTAGGTTAGTGTGGGTTGGCCATGCTAAATTACCCCATAATGTTCAGGGATGTGCAGGTTAGGCTGGATTGGCCATGCTAATTTACCCATAGTGTTCAGGGATGTGTAGGTGAGAGTGGATTGCTCATGCTAAATTACTCCCTAGTGTTCAGGGATGTGTAGGTTAGTGTGGATTGGCCATACTATATTACCCATAGTGTTTAGGCATGTGTAGGTTAGGGTGGACTGGCCGTGCTAAATTACCGCATAATGTTCAGGGTTATGTTGGTTAGTGTGGGTTGGCCATGCTAAATTACCCATAGTGCTCAGGGATGTGTAGGTTAGGGTGGGTTGGCCATGCTAAATGACCAATATTCGTCAGGGATGTGTAGGTTAGGGTGGATTGGCGATGCTAAATGACCAATATTCGTCAGGGATGTGTAGGTTAGGGTGGGTTGGCCATGCTAAATTACCCCATAGTGCTCAGGGATGTGTAGGTTAGGGTGGATTGGCCATGCTAAATTACCCCATAGTGTTCAGGAATGTGTAGGTTAGGGTGGATTGGCCGTGTTAAAATACCCCGTAGTGTTCCGGGATGTGTAGGTTAGGGTGGATTGGCCATGCTAAATTACCCCATAGTGTTCAGGGATGTGTAGGTTAGGGTGGATTGGCCATGCTAAATTACCCATAGTGTTCAGGGATGTGTAGGTTAGGGTGGATTGGCCATGCTAAATTACCCCATAGTGTTCAGGGATGTGTAGGTTCGGGTGGATTGGCCAAGCTAAATTACCCATAGTGTTCAGCGATGTGTAGGTTAGGGTGGATTGGCCATGCCAAATTACCCATAGTGTTCAGGGATGTGTAGGTTAGGATGGATTGGCCATGCTAAATTACCCATAGTGCTCAGGGACGTGTAGGTTAGTGTGGATTGGCGATGCTAAATTACCCATTGTGTTCAGGGATGTGTAGGTTAGGGTGGGTTTGCCAAGATAAATCACCCATAGTGCTCAGGGATGTGTAGGTTAGGGTGAGTTGGCCATGCTAAATTACCCATAGTGGTCAGGGATGTGTAGGTTAGGGTGGGTTGGCCATGCTAAATTACCCCATAGTGCTCAGGGATGTGCAGGTTAGGGTGGATTGGCCATGCTAAATTACCCATAGTGTTCAGTGATGTGTAGATTAGGTTGGGTTGGCCATGCTAAATTACCCATAGTGCTCAGGGATGTATAGGTTAGGGTGGGTTGGTCATGCTAAATTACCCATAGTGTTCAGGGATGTGTAGGTTAGCGTGGATAGGCCATGCTAAATTACCCATAGTGTTCAGGGATGAGTAGGTTAGGGTGGATTGGCCATGCTAAATTACCCATAGTGTTCCGGGATGTGTAGGTTAGGGTGGGTTGGCCATGCTAAATTACCCATAGTGCTCAGGGATGTGTAGGTTAGGGTGGGTTGGCCATGCTAAATTACCCCATAGTGTTCAGGGATGTGCAGGTTAGGGTGGATTCGCCATGCTAAATTAATCATAGTGTTCAGGGATGTGCAGGTGAGAGTGGATTGGTCATGCTAAATTACTCCGTAGTGTTCAGGGATGTGTAGGTTAGGGTGGATTGGCCATGCTAAATTACCCATAGTGTTCAGGAATGTGTAGGTTAGGGAGGACTGGCCGTGCTAAATTACCGCATAATGTTCAGGGACATGTTGGTTCGGGTCGATTGGCAATGCTAAATTACCCATAGTGCTCAAGGATGTGCAGGTTAGGGTGAATTGGCCATCCTAAATTAACAATAGTGTTCAGGGATGTGTTGGTTCGGTTGGATTGGCAATGCTAAATTACCCATAGTGCTCAGGGATGTGTAGGTTAGGGTGGGTTGGCCATGCTAAATTACCCATAGTCGTCAGGGATGTGCAGGTTAGGGTGGATTGGAAATGCTTAATTACCCATAGTGTTCAGGGATGTGTAGGTTAGGGTGGATTGGCCATGCTAAATTACCCATAGTGCTCAGGGATGTGCAGGTTAGGGTGGATTGGAAATGCTAAATTACCCTTTGTGTTCAGGGATGTGTAGGTTAGGGTGGATTGGCCATGCTAAATTACCCCATAGTGTTCAAAGATGTGTAGGTGAGAGTGGATAGGCCATGCTAATTTACCCCGTAGTGCACAAGGATGTGTAGGTTTGTGTGGATTGGCCATGCTAAATTACCCCATAGTGTTCAGGGATGTGTACGTTAGGGTGTATTGGCCATGTTAAATTACCCCATAGTGCTCAGGGATGTGTAGGTTAGAGTGGATTGGTCATGCTAAATTACCCCATAGTGTTCAGGGATGTGTAGGTTAGGGTGGTTTGGCCATGCTAAATTACGCATAGTGCTCAGGAATGTGTAGGTTAGGGTGGATTGGACATGCTAAATTACCCATAGTGTTCAGGGATGTGTAGGTTAGGGTGGATTGGTCATGCTAAATTACCCCATAGTGTTAAGGGATGTGCAGGTTAGGGTGGATTGGCCGTGCTAAATTACCCCATAGTGTTCAGCTTGTGTAGGTTAGGGTGGGTTGGCTCAGCTAAATTACCCATAGTGTTCAGTGATGTGTAGGTTAGGGTGGATTGGCCATGCTAAATTACCCCATAGTGTTCAGGGCGGTGTAGGTTAGGGTGGATTGGCCACGCTAAATTACCCATAGTGTTCAGGGATGTGCAGGTTAGGGTGGGTTGGCCATGCTAAATTACCCATAGTGCTCAGGGATGTGTAGGTTAGGGTGGGTTGGCCATGCTAAATTACCCATAGTCGTCAGGGATGTGTAGGTTAGGGTGGGTTGGCCATGCTAAATTACCCATAGTGGTCAGGGATGTGTAGGTTAGGGAGGGTTGGCCATGCTAAATTACCCATAGTGTTCCGGGATGTGTAGGTTAGGGTGGGTTGGCCATGCTAAATTACCCATAGTGCTCAGGGATGTTTAGGTTAGGGTGGGTTGGCCATGCTAAATTACCCATAGTCGTCAGGGATGTGCAGGTTAGGGTGGATTGGAAATGCTAAATTACCCATAGTGTTCAGGGATGTGTAGGTTAGGGTGGATTGGCCATGCTAAATTACCCATAGTGCTCAGGGATGTGCAGGTTTGGGTGGATTGGAAATGCTAAATTACCCTTAGTGTTCAGGGATGTGTAGGTTAGGGTGGATTGGCCATTCTAAATTACCCCATAGTGTTCAAAGATGTGTAGGTGAGAGTGGAAAGGCCATGCTAATTTACCCCGTAGTGCACAAGGATGTGTAGGTTTGTGTGGATTGGCCATGCTAAATTACCCCATAGTGTTCAGGGATGTGTAGGTTAGGGTGTATTGGCCATGTTAAATTACCCCATAGTGCTCAGGGATGTGTAGGTTAGGGTGGATTGGCCATGCTAAATTACCCATAGTGTTCAGGGATGTGTAGGTTAGGGTGGATTGGTCATGCTAAATTACCCCATAGTGTTCAGGGATGTGTAGGTTAGGGTGGTTTGGCCATGCTAAATTACGCATAGTGCTCAGGAATGTGTAGGTTAGGGTGGATTGGCCATGCTAAATTACCCATAGTGTTCAGGGATGTGTAGGTTAGGGTGGATTGGCCATGCTAAATTACCCCATAGTGTTAAGGGATGTGCAGGTTAGGGTGGATTGGCAGTGCTAAATTACCCCATAGTGTTCAGCTTGTGTAGGTTAGGGTGGGTTGGCTCAGCTAAATTACCCATAGTGTTCAGTGATGTGTAGGTTAGGGTGGATTGGCCATGCTAAATTACCCCATAGTGTTCAGGGCGGTGTAGTTTAGGGTGGATTGGCCTCGCTAAATTACCCATAGTGTTCAGGGATGTGTAGGTTAGGGTGGGTTGGCCATGCTAAATTACCCCATAGTGTTCAGGGATGTGCAGGTTAGGGTGGGTTGGCCATGCTAAATTACCCATAGTGCTCAGGGATGTGTAGGTTAGGGTGGGTTGGCCATGCTAAATTTCCCATAGTCGTCAGGGATGTGTAGGTTAGGGTGGGTTGGCCATGCTAAATTACCCATAGTGGTCAGGGATGTGTAGGTTAGGGTGGGTTGGCCATGCTAAATTACCCATAGTGTTCCGGGATGTGTAGGTTAGGGTGGGTTGGCCATTCTAAATTACCCATAGTGCTCAGGGATGTGTAGGTTAGGGTGGGTTGGCCATGCTAAATTACCCCATAGTGTTAAAGGATGTGCAGGTTAGGGTGGATTGGCTGTGCTAAATTACCCCATAGTGATCAGCTTGTGTAGGTTAGGGTGGGTTGGCTCAGCGAAATTACCCATAGTGTTCAGTGATGTGTAGGTTAGGGTGGATTGGCCCTTCTAAATTACCCCATAGCGTTCAGGGCGGTGTAGGTTAGGGTGGATTGGCCACGCTTAATTACCCATAGTGTTCAGGGATGTGTAGGTTAGGGTGGGTTGGCCATGCTAAATTACGCCATAGTGTTCAGGGATGAGCATGTTAGGGTGGGTTGGCCATGCTAAATTACCCATAGTGCTCAGGGATGTGTAGGTTAGGGCGGGTTGGCCATGCTAAATTACCCATAGTCGTCAGGGATGTGTAGGTTAGGGTGGGTTGGCCATGCTAAATTACCCATAGTGGTCAGGGATGTGTAGGTTAGGGTGGGTTGGCCATGTTAAATTACCCATAGTGTTCCGGGATGTGTAGGTTAGGGTGGGTTGGACATGCTAAATTACCCATAGTGCTCAGGGATGTGTAGGTTAGTGTGGGTTGGCCATGCTAAATTACCCCATAGTGTTAAGGGATGTGCAGGTTAGGGTGGATTGGCTGTGCTAAATTACCCCATAGTGTTCAGCTTGCGTAGGTTAGGGTGGGTTGGCTCAGCTAAATTACCCATAGTGTTCAGTGATGTGTAGGTTAGGGTGGATTGGCCATGCTAAATTACCCCATAGTGTTCAGGGCGGTGCAGGTTAGGGTGGATTGGCCACGCTAAATTACCCATAGTGTTCAGGGATGTGTAGGTTAGGGTGGGTTGGCCTTGCTAAATTACCCCATAGTGTTCAGGGATGTGTAGGTTAGGGTGGGTTGGCCATGCTAAATTACCCATAGTGCTCAGGGATGTGTAGGTTAGGGTGGGTTGGCCATGCTAAATTACCCATAGTCGTCAGGGATGTGTAGGTTAGGGTGGGTTGGCCATGCTAAATTACCCATAGTGGTCAGGGATGTGTAGGTTAGGGTGGGTTGGCCATGCTAAATTACCCATAGTGTTCCGGGATGTGTAGGTCAGGGTGGGTTGGACATGCTAAATTACCCATAGTGCTCAGGGATGTGCAGGTTAGGGTGGGTTGGCCATGCTAAATTACCCCATAGTGTTAAGGGATGTGCAGGTTAGGGTGGATTGGCTGTGCTAAATTACCCCATAGTGTTCAGCTTGCGTAGGTTAGGGTGGGTTGGCTCAGCTAAATTACCCATAGTGTTCAGTGATGTGTAGGTTAGGGTGGATTGGCCATGCTAAATTACCCCATAGTGTTCAGGGCGGTGCAGGTTAGGGTGGATTGGCCACGCTAAATTACCCATAGTGTTCAGGGATGTGTAGGTTAGGGTGGGTTGGCCATGCTAAATTACCCCATAGTGTTCAGGGATGTGCAGGTTAGGGTGGGTTGGCCATGCTAAATTACCCCATAGTTTTCAGGGATATGTCGGTTAGGGTGGATTGGCCATGCTAAATTACCCCATAGTGTTCAAAGATGTGTAGGTGAGAGTGGATAGGCCATGCTAATTTACCCCGTAGTGCACAAGGATGTGTAGGTTTGTGTGGATTGGCCATGCTAAATTACCCCATAGTGTTCAGGGATGTGTAGGTTAGGGTGTATTGGCCATGATAAATTACCCCATAGTGCTCAGGGATGTGTAGGTTAGGGTGGATTGGCCATGCTATATTACCCATAGTGTTCAGGGATGTGTAGGTTAGGGTGGATTGGTCATGCTAAATTACCCCATAGTGTTCAGAGATGTGTAGGTTAGGGTGGTTTGGCCATGCTAAATTACCCATAGTGCTCAGGAATGTGTAGGTTAGGGTGGATTGGCCATGCTAAATTACCCATTGTGTTCAGGGATGTGTAGGTTAGGGTGGGTTGGCCATGCTAAATCACCCATAGTGCTCAGGGATGTGTCGGTTAGGGTGGGTTGACCATGCTAAATTACCCATAGTGGTCACGGATGTGTAGGTAAGGGTGGGTTGGCCTTTCTAAATTCCCCCATAGTGCTCAGGGATGTGTAGGTTAGGGTGGATTGGAAATGCTAAATTACCCATAGTGTTCAGGGATGTGTAGGTTAGGGTGGGTTGGCCATGCTAAATTACCCATAGTGCTCAGGGATGTATAGGTTAGGGTGGGTTGGCCATGCTAAATTACCCATCGTGATCAGGGATGTGTAGGTTAGGGTGGATCGGCCGTGCAAAATTACCCATAGTGTTCAGGGATGTGTAGGTTAGGGTGGATTGGCCATGCTAAATTACCCATAGTGCTCCGGGATGTGTAGGTTAGGGTGGGTTGGCCATGCTAAATTACCCATAGTGCACAGGGATGTGTAGGTTAGGGTGGGTTGGCCATGCTAAATTACCCCATAGTGTTCAGGGATGTGCAGGTTAGGGTGGATTGGCCATGCTAAATTACCCATAGTGTTCAGGGATGTGTAGGTGAGAGTAGATTGGTCATGCTAAATTACTCCGTAGTGTTCAGGGATGCGTAGGTTAGGGCGGACTGGCCGTGCTAAATTGCCGCATAATGTTCGGGGATTTGTTGGTTAGTGTGGGTTGGCCATGCTAAATTACCCATAGTGCTCAGGGATGTGTAGGGTAGGGTGGGTTGGCCATGCTAAATTACCCATAGTCGTAAGGGATGTGTAGGTTAGGGTGAGTTGGCCATGCTAAATTACTCCATAGTGCTCAGGGATGTGCAGGTTAGGGTGGATTGGCCATGCTAAATTACCCATAGTGTTCAGGGATGAGTAGGTTAGGGTGGATTGGCCATGCTAAATTACCCATAGTGTTCCGGGATGTGTAGGTTAGGGTGGGTTGGCCATGCTAAATTACCCATAGTGCTCAGGGATGTGTAGGTTAGGGTGGGTTGGCCATGCTAAATTACCCCATAGTGTTCAGGGATGTGCAGGTTAGGGTGGATTGGCCATGCTAAATTAATCATAGTGTTCAGGGATGTGTAGGTGAGAGTGGATTGGTCATGCTAAATTACTCCCTAGTGTTCAGGGATGTGTAGGTTAGGGTGGATTGGCCATGCTAAATTACCCATAGTGTTCAGGAATGTGTAGGGTAGGGAGGACTGGCCGTGCTAAATTACCGCATAATGTTCAGGGATATGTTGGTTAGGGTCGATTGGCAATGCTAAATTACCCATAGTGCTCAAGGATGTGCTGGTTAGGGTCAATTGGCCATCCTAAATTAACAATAGTGTTCAGGGATGTGTTGGTTCGGTTGGATTGGCCATGCTAAATTACCCATAGTGTTCAGGGATGTGTAGGTTAGGGTGGGTTGGCCATGCTAAATTACCCATAGTCGTCAGGGATGTGTAGGTTAGGGTGGTTTGTCCATGCTAAATTACCCATACTGTTCAGGGACGAGTAGGTTAGGGTGGGTTGGCCATGCTAAATTACCCCATAGTGTTCAGGGATGTGCAGGTTAGGGTGGGTTGGCCATGCTAAATTACACGTAGTGCTCATGGATGTGTAGGTTAGGGTGGGTTGGCCATGCTAAATTACCCATAGTCGTCAGGGATGTGTCGGTTAGGGTGGGTTGGCCATGCTAAAATACCCCATAGTGCTCAGGGATGTGCAGGTTAGGGTGGATTGGCCATGCTAAATTACCCATAGTGTTCAGGGATGTATAGGTTCGGGTGGGTTGGCCATGCTAAATTACCCATAGTGTTCAGGGATGTGTAGGTTAGGGTGGATTGGCCGTGCTAAATTACCCATAGTGTTCAGGGATGTGTAGATTACGTTGGGTTGGCCGTGCTAAATTACCCATAGTGCTAAGGGATGTATAGGTTAGGGTGGGTTGGTCATGCTAAATTACCCATAGTGTTCAGGGATGTGTACGTTAGCGTGGATAGGCCATGCTAAATTACCCATAGTGTTCAGGGATGAGTAGGTTAGGGTGGATTGGCCATGCTAAATTACCCATAGTGTTCCGGGATGTGTAGGTTAGTGTGGGTTGGCCATGCTAAATTACCCATAGTGCTCAGGGATGTGTAGGTTAGGGTGGGTTGGCCTTGCTAAATTACCCCATAGTGCTCAGGGATGTGCAGGTTAGGGTGGATTGGCCATTCTGAATTCCCCATAGTGTTCTGAGATGTGTAGGTTAGGGTGGTTTGTCCATGCTAAATTACCCATAGTGTTCAGGGATGTGTAGGTTAGGGTGGGTTGGCCATGCTAAATTACCCATTGTCGTCAGGGATGTGTCGGTTAGGTTGGGTTGGCCATGCTAAAATACCCCATAGTGCTCAGGGATGTGCAGGTTAGGGTGGATTGGCCATGCTGAATTACCCATCGTGTTCAGGGATGTGTAGGTTAGGGTGGTTTGTCCATGCTAAATTACCCCATAGTGTTCAGGGATGTGTAGGTTAGGGTGGATTGGCCATGCTAAATTACCCATAGTGTTCAGGGATGTGTAGGTTAGGGTGGATTGGCCATGCTAAATTACCCATAGTGCTCTGGGATGTGTAGGTTTGGGTGGGTTGGCCATGCTAAATTACCCATAGTGGTCACTGATGTGTAGGTTAGGGTGGGTTGGCCATGCTAAATTACCCCATAGTGTTCAGGCATGTGCAGGTTTGGGTGGATTGGCCATGCTAAATTACCCCATAGTTTTCAGGGATGTGTAGGTTAGGGTGGATTGGCCATGCTAAATAACCCCATTGTGTTCCGGGATGTGTAGGTTAGGGTGGATTGGCCGTGCTAAATTACCCCATAGTGTTCAGGGATGTGAAGGTTAGGGTGGATTGGCCATGCTAAATTACTCCGTAGTGTTCAGGGATGTGTAGGTTAGGGTGGATTGGCCATGCTAAATTACCCATAGTGTTCAGGAATGTGTAGGGTAGGGAGGACTGGCCGTGCTAAATTACCGCATAATGTTCAGGGATATGTTGGTTAGGGTCGATTGGCAATGCTAAATTACCCATAGTGCTCAAGGATGTGCTGGTTAGGGTCAATTGGCCATCCTAAATTAACAATAGTGTTCAGGGATGTGTTGGTTCGGTTGGATTGGCCATGCTAAATTACCCATAGTGTTCAGGGATGTGTAGGTTAGGGTGGGTTGGCCATGCTAAATTACCCATAGTCGTCAGGGATGTGTAGGTTAGGGTGGTTTGTCCATGCTAAATTACCCATACTGTTCAGGGACGAGTAGGTTAGGGTGGGTTGGCCATGCTAAATTACCCCATAGTGTTCAGGGATGTGCAGGTTAGGGTGGGTTGGCCATGCTAAATTACACGTAGTGCTCATGGATGTGTAGGTTAGGGTGGGTTGGCCATGCTAAATTACCCATAGTCGTCAGGGATGTGTCGGTTAGGGTGGGTTGGCCATGCTAAAATACCCCATAGTGCTCAGGGATGTGCAGGTTAGGGTGGATTGGCCATGCTAAATTACCCATAGTGTTCAGGGATGTATAGGTTCGGGTGGGTTGGCCATGCTAAATTACCCATAGTGTTCAGGGATGTGTAGGTTAGGGTGGATTGGCCGTGCTAAATTACCCATAGTGTTCAGGGATGTGTAGATTACGTTGGGTTGGCCGTGCTAAATTACCCATAGTGCTAAGGGATGTATAGGTTAGGGTGGGTTGGTCATGCTAAATTACCCATAGTGTTCAGGGATGTGTACGTTAGCGTGGATAGGCCATGCTAAATTACCCATAGTGTTCAGGGATGAGTAGGTTAGGGTGGATTGGCCATGCTAAATTACCCATAGTGTTCCGGGATGTGTAGGTTAGTGTGGGTTGGCCATGCTAAATTACCCATAGTGCTCAGGGATGTGTAGGTTAGGGTGGGTTGGCCTTGCTAAATTACCCCATAGTGCTCAGGGATGTGCAGGTTAGGGTGGATTGGCCATTCTGAATTCCCCATAGTGTTCTGAGATGTGTAGGTTAGGGTGGTTTGTCCATGCTAAATTACCCATAGTGTTCAGGGATGTGTAGGTTAGGGTGGGTTGGCCATGCTAAATTACCCATTGTCGTCAGGGATGTGTCGGTTAGGTTGGGTTGGCCATGCTAAAATACCCCATAGTGCTCAGGGATGTGCAGGTTAGGGTGGATTGGCCATGCTGAATTACCCATCGTGTTCAGGGATGTGTAGGTTAGGGTGGTTTGTCCATGCTAAATTACCCCATAGTGTTCAGGGATGTGTAGGTTAGGGTGGATTGGCCATGCTAAATTACCCATAGTGTTCAGGGATGTGTAGGTTAGGGTGGATTGGCCATGCTAAATTACCCATAGTGCTCTGGGATGTGTAGGTTTGGGTGGGTTGGCCATGCTAAATTACCCATAGTGGTCACTGATGTGTAGGTTAGGGTGGGTTGGCCATGCTAAATTACCCCATAGTGTTCAGGCATGTGCAGGTTTGGGTGGATTGGCCATGCTAAATTACCCCATAGTTTTCAGGGATGTGTAGGTTAGGGTGGATTGGCCATGCTAAATAACCCCATTGTGTTCCGGGATGTGTAGGTTAGGGTGGATTGGCCGTGCTAAATTACCCCATAGTGTTCAGGGATGTGAAGGTTAGGGTGGATTGGCCATGCTAAATTACTCCGTAGTGTTCAGGGATGTGTAGGTTAGGGTGGATTGGCCATGCTAAATTGCCCCATAGTGTTCAGCGATGTGTCGGTTAGGGTGGATTGGCCATGCTAAATTACCCCATAGTGTTCAGGGATGTGTCGGTTAGGGCAGATTGACCTTGCTAAATTACCTCATAATGTTCAGGGATGTGTTGGTTAGGGTGGATTGGCCATGCTAAATTACCCATAGTGTTCAGGGATGTGCAGGTTAGGGTGGATTGGCCATGCTAAATTACCCCATAGTGTTCAGGGATGTGCAGGTTAGGGTGGATTGACCATGCTAAATTACTCATTGTGCATTAGTCAGGGATAAATTTAGGTTCGGTGAATGGGTCTGGGTGGGTTACTCTTTGAAGGGTCAGCGTGGACTTGTCGGGCTGAAGGGCCTGTTTTCACACTGCAGGGTATCTAATGGATTTTAAGCGAATCAAAGTGAATGGAAACGATGGGCTGTGGAGAGGAAATTGCTACACTGTAGAGATTCTAATCCATTTCGAATCATAGTCCAATAATATGCAGATTTGGGTGGATTGGCCGCGCTAAATTGCCCATTGTGTCCAGGCTAGGCGGATTAGCCCTGGGAAGTGAACGGTTACAGGGATAGGTGCGGGCTGGGATGCTTTTGGAGGGTCAGCGTGGACTCGATGGGCCGAATGGCTTGCTTTCACACTGTGAGGATTCCATAATTCTATGACAGAAATAACAGCCACTGAATTTTTTAAAAAAGTCACATGTGGGAGAGCTGGGATGGATTTCTAAAGGGGAAATCATGTTGAACAAACGTACTGGAGTTTTGTTCTGAAGAGGTGACAGGCTCAATGGCATTAACACACCGTTAATGTGGTGTACATGGATTTTCGGGTGGGTGGGGTGTTTAAACTTGCAATAGACCCATGAGTAAATTTCCAAAGGGATCTCGACAGATTGGTGTGGATAGGTGGCAGATGAGATTTAATGCCGAGATGTGGAAGATGGTGCATATTGGTTGGAAGAACATTGAAACGCAATGCGTAAAGAAGCAGGTACGCAACTTCAAAGGGAGTGCAAGAGCAGGGGGGAACACTGGTTTGAGTGCGCACAGGCCGTTGAAGATCAGGTCGAGAGAGCAGTTGAGAAACTGCCCGGCGTTCTCAGCTTCATTAACAGGTATCAGAGGAGGGAGGCATTTGCAGGAAACTGGCTCGACTTCACTGTGTACATGTTGTAGGTGTCTCACGAAGGAAGGGCGTGAATGTGAGAGAAGGAGAGCGTGCAGGAGGCTTTTAGGGGGATGATACCAGGAATGGGAAAATTCAGCCAAGAGTGTGGGGAGTGAGAAAGCTGGGATTTCTCATCTGAGAGATGTAGGCTGAAGGGAGGCTTGATAGAGGGCTTCATAATCGTGAGCGCGCTGGAGCTAGTGGACAGGGAGAAACTGTTCCCCGCTTGCTAAAGGAACAAGAACGAGGAGGCCATGGAAGCAAGGGATAGATTACTTACAGTGTGGAAACAGGCCCTTTGGTCCAACAAGTCCACACAGGTTCGCTGAAGCACAACCCACCCATACCCCTACATTTACCCCTTACCTAACACTACGGGCAATTCAGCATGGCCAATTCACCTGACCCGCACATCTTTGGACTGTGGGAGGAAACCGGAGCAGTCCCACGCAGACACGGGGAGAACGTGCAAACTCCACACAGTCAGTCGCCTGAGTCGGGAATTGAACCCGGGTCTCTGGCGCTGTGAGGCAGCAGTGCTAACCACTGTGCCACCGTGCCGCCCTAAATAGATGAGGAAGTGCACTTTTACACAAGAGTAGTCAGGGTCTGGGAAGCACTGCTTGGAAATGTTGGGGAGGCAGGTTCAATCGAGGCCTTCAAGAGGGGAATTGGATGGTTATTTAGACCTGGCTGCACAATGGGGTTAGAGTAGATGATTGGCCAGTACAGGAACCAGGGGAACGGGCAGCCTCCTTCTGTGCTGTATCCCCCCTTGGGTGAAGCATAACGGGTGGACGGTGCCTTCATTCGGAAATGGAAACCCCAGGGCCAGGGTGAGTGAGATTTCCTCAGCTGGCGTCCGGGGCATTGGTCGGGATTTCATGGCGGACTCGGATCATGGTCTGTTGGTTCCCCCGTGTGCTTCCAGACTTATTGTTGGCTGAACTTGAGCAAACCTCTGTGAGCAGCCGGGAAGGAGACCCGACCCCGCAAGCTTCCTCGGATGTTAACCTCATCGCAGCGTGCCCCGCGAAGAGCAGTCCACCGGCGCCAGATGGGTCCAACCCAGTGCTCTTACAAGTAAGAATTCTCTGAACAACTTTAGCCCCGGGGCTCACCAACAGCGACGGATGGCGCTACGGTGTTGTGAGCCGAGGGTCGTTCACCCATCTCCTCGATGTGTTGAATGCATCCAGGTTCAAGTCCCACGTTAGGACTTGCTGGAATATATCGTTTGCTAAGAGCTTGATGGGTCAGTCTGCTTAATCCCACCATCATTCCCCCGTGCTGGCTTTTCAGGTAAATTGCAGGCCAATGAAACTATTCTCCTTCATCTCCTGACAAGGATGATGAAGGCGCTGTGGCAATGCACCTACCTCTGGACTAGGACGCCCAGGTTCCACCTGCTCCAGACCTTCACAATAACAAGCTGACAAGAAAAATGGGTTAACTATAAAAAAGAAATGATGAGGGTCCTCTTATGGCACAGTGATAATGTCCCTACCCCTGAATAAAAAAGCCCTGGGTTCATGTCCCACCTAGTCCAGAGGTGTGTGCAATCAAATCTCTGAATAGGTTGATTCGAAAAATAGATTAAATTGAAAAGAAAGGCAACGAGTGCCCTATTTTGGCATAGTGTGTCTACCCTGGATCAAGGGACCTGGATTCTTGTCCCACTTGCTTCAGAGTTTGTGTGCAATAATATCTCTGAACAGGTTGATTGGAAAAATAGGTTGAATTAAAAAAAATACAAATTTGATGTGGTCCACACCACTGGAACTGGAGTCCCGGGCTTAAGTCCCACGAGAGGGTGTAACATCTCTGAACGGGTGAAGAAAAAATAGTTTAATTAAAAAAGTTTTTTTGTTAAATTTATGATGAATGGGGCACCGCAGCAGTGTTCTGTCTCTGAGCTGGGAGGTCATGCATTTGGACTGACATCTGAGTGGGCGCCAAAACAGGAAATGAAATGATCAAATATTCCCATACCTTTTGATTTCAAAGGTATGGGCTCCTGCGGTGGGTGGTTGGAGGGGTCGTGAATCAGATTTCCGCCCCTTATGGTAGCAGAGATCTGTCTGGCAACGTGGTCGGGATAAATTATTGATCGTTGCTGCCTCTGATGTGGGTTCTGCACATCTCTCCCACTTTCAGGCAGTCTACCAGACCCGACTGAACGAAGTAGCAAAGGTCACGGGAGATGAAGCTAACAGAAGTCCTCCAGTTGGCAGGTGAGTTGGCTGCCACTTGCGCTGCTTCCATTGAGGTTGAAAATGTTCTTGACTGAAGAGTGTGTGCATGAGTTGGTCAACCCACTGCCCCCTTCCTTCATAGTCGATGGGCGCTCCGAATGATGAGACACAAATGCAGCCTTGAGCAATGCAGAAAAGGTCAGTCACTCCTTAGCTTGACCTGCTAGAACTCCTTGGCAGATTATTTGATGCAGCGGTTTTTTATGGGTGGGGGAGATTGGAGGTGGTAGTGCTGGTGGTTGCTAGTCAGGGGGTGTGAGGTTACTATCACAGCAGCCCATGGAACAGCAGAGGCGGCTGGAGAATGGCCTGCCCATTGCTCCCCCGATTCCGACTCTGCTGTGGTTGCATGCAACTCGACTGGAAGACGTCCAGTCCTCTCTCATGATTAGATTCCCTACTGTATGGAAACAGGCCCTTCGGCCCAACAAGTCCACACTGACCCATTCACCTACCCTATTATTTACCCTTGACTAATGCACCAAACACTATGGGCAATTTACCTGACCTGTGGGAGGAAACCAGAACACCCAGAGGAAACCCACACAGATACAGGGAGAATGTGCTACCTCCATACAGACAGTCGCCTGAGGCAGGAATCGAATCCGGTCCCTGGCACTGTGAGGCAGCAGTGTTAACCACTGAGCCACCATGCCACCACATTAAAACCTTTCAGAACTAATACATTACAGAAAATGTATGCATCAGACATATTGGTTTAAATTTTCAGTCTCTGATCAGAAGGGCAGGATCAGGATAATTCATGGCTCTGCAAACCTGACCGAGAAGAAAGGACTCCAGAACTTCAGACTTTCATTTTAGAATGGGGTGGGGGATGAGCAGTTTTTCTGCATATTGCATGGAACAACATCTGAAACAATATGAAGACTGCTGGGTGCTGAGGGTCTGGGCAGAATTAGTCTCTTAATGGTCTGATCCTCATGCTCAATTCAATTTGTACCAGCGTTAATGAGGGATATCCAATACACACAGCACCACAAAGTCGCATCGTTATTTCACCTTTCCTTCCAGAGTGAATTAAAATCTAGTGGCATAAGATAAAGTTTCATTAAAGAACAGCAGAGCAATGAAGTTTATAGTGGCAAGTATTTTGGAACATCGCTCCTTCTAAGTTGTTATGGATCAAACCAAACCCCCTCAAAAATATTTGGAGAGGATAGCCCGACTCTAACATTTTGTTAATCTCAAGGCAAGTTCTAGACACTGCGTTCTGGATGCAATTGGATTGGTCAAACTACCAGGCTTGAAGCACAACACACTTTATTCAACCGCTGTAGCTGAAATAAGTCAATTGGAAAACTTAGCAGAATAAGAGATTATTCAACTATTAAACAGTAACTGTTCCAATACAGAACATTCCCATCAACACACCCTCGGCAAAGGCAAATTCAGTAAAATGGATTGTCCCACAGGTCATTCTCCAGTGCAGGAGGGAAAAATATCGAGAGAAATCTGTGTGTGAGAGAGGGAGAGGGAGAGAGGGAGAGAGAGAGAAAGAGACAGAGAGAGAGAGGGAGAGAGAAAGAGAGAGGGAGAATAAGAGAGGAAGAGACAGAGAAAGAAAGAGAGAGAGGGAGAGAGAGAGAGAGAGAGTGAGAGGGAGAGAGAGAAAGAGAGATGGGGAGAAAGAGAAAGGGGGGAGAAAAGAGAGAGGGGGAGAAAAAGAGAGAGAGAGAGAGATAGAGTAGCAGGGAGAGTTGCACTGCAGCTTCCAAACCCAGCTTCAGGATCCCATCAACTGTTACAAGCTCAATCTAAAACTCGGCTCTGGCAGACCTTGATCCCACCCGTTCAGGTTGCTTCTATTGTTCCAACTTAAAAAAAACCTTAAAGCCCCACATACTGATTACTTCATTGGCTCCGACTACACCAACTGACACCTCTGTCTCAACCTCTCTTCACCGAAACAAACCAGGGGACAAAGTGCACCTCTTAAGGCCGTGGTATCGTCACAAAGTTAAGGGAGCCCATTTCTTCCCTTTAATAACATTTACTGATAAAAGTCTAAAGTGTAATTAAATGTTACTGCACAGGAGACCAGTGAGTCCGGCTGAACCAGCTGCACTGATGACCTATGCAGCTAATTTCACATCCCTCAGTGTCACCTCGCAAATATCTCTGCTTTGTCATTCTGCAGATCTTTTTTGGAACGTTTGAGATTTAATCTTGCATTAAATCAGGCTGAACATTTTCAACATCTAATTACTCATCGTGTCACAAGTGGCCCCGCTCCCCCCACATCCCCTCCGCCCCTTTCCTGGTGATAAGCTACATCTATTATACACCTTGTGTGGTTTTCACCTCTGTCTGGCTTGATTAAACTCTTCGAAATCCAATCAACAGGCAGCGATTTTGGCAGCTTTATTCCTTTTGAAATGAACGCAGTGGTTGAGCAATGCCTCCCTTGCAGAATATCTCTGTGAACCGTGGTGATAGAGTCATACAGCACGGAAACAGACACTTCTGCCAAGAGTCCATGCTGAACATCATCCTAAACTGATCTGACCCTGGCTGCTTCCCCCTCTCCCATAGGCCCGAACGTTACCTACCTATTCTTGGCCTTACCCTTCGAACACTCGAAGGGTGCTCACGTTCACCACTCCCTCAGGAAGCGAACTGCCTCCTTTGTAAAATGTTTTTCCCCTCGTGTCTTTTTTTAAACCTCTTTCCCCTCACCTTAAAAACCTGCCCCGCCCCCCAGTCTCTAAAACCTCCACCCTCGTGAAAAGACAGCTGCCATTGACATCTACCTACACTCATTATTTTGTAAACTTCCATCAGGTTGCCCTCCCCGCAACCTCCAACGCTCCGGTGAAACAGGAAAGTTCCAACATGTCCAGCCTCTCCTTCCAACTCAAACCTTCCATAACCGACAACATCTCTTCTGACCCCTCGATAGCATCCTTCCTGTATCCAGATGAACGCCATCTAGCTATCGATATCAGTTGCTGGAGGAAGGGGTTTCCCTCGCTCATCCCTACTTCACAGTCTCAGTAAATCCAACCATTCTGGTCAGAAGACCTTTGATTGAGAGACCTCCAGGACGAGGTCTTGATGAGGTGGCTCTGCAGATTCCAACACCTTTCCACTAATTTCTTTGCCTCTCCCCTAACACCCCCCCCCCCAACCTAGTGCAGATGGGTTGGAATTGTCCCTTTGGTGGGTCATTACTTGCCAGTGTATTCCGAACCTTGGGGCAAGGTTAGGCGGGCTAGCCTACAGCTTAGTGGGTAGCGAGGATGGGCAAATCATTTCAGAAGCTCGACCACCTGCCTCCCAACCTCCCCTGCCAACTCTGACCCCCCCCTCCCCATCCCTGCTGTCATGCAGTCACAGAGACGGAAAGCACGGAAACAGACCCTTCGGTCCAACTCATCCATGCTGGCCAGACGTCCTGAATAAGGCTGGTCCCATTTGCCAGCATTTAGCCTACGTCCCTTCCTATTCACGTAGCCATCCAGATGCCTTTTAAATGCCGTTGTACCGGCCTCCTTCAGTTCTTCTGGCAACTCATTCCATACGCGCACCACCCTCTATGTGAAAAAGTTGCCCCCTTGGGTCCCTTTTATACCTTCGCCCTCTCACCTTAATCCTATGCCCCCTGATTCTGGACTCCCCCACCCTGGGGAAAGCATCCTTGGCCATTCACCCTAGCTACGCCCTTCATGATTGCATGATACAGGGAAGGGGGTGGGAAGGGTAAGATGGCGTCCCTTTAAGGCCACTTTGGGTACCCCTTCACCTCACCAACGCCAATGTGGACAGGTCATTCCCCTCAAGTTGGCAATAGTTGTTCACCACAATGATGTCAATGAGGATGACCGCGTTGACAGTACCAGTGGGCGGAGACCAATGGGATTGTACCAGTCCAGGAGTTATCACCGTCTCTTCAATTCCGTTCGACAGACCCTCGCCAAACCTGCAGCGTTTACTCATCGCATCTCCATTTCTCTTGCAGCAAGGACGCCGAGGGTCCTCGGGTTACCACGGAAACCCAGCTCCTGAGTTCAAAGTCAGCGGCCCAACAGCTCGATGACATCATGGCCAACCTGAATTGCGTAAGGTGTCCTGATAAGATCGAGAACCATATCAGGGCGTCGCTCAGGTTTGGAATGACAACGTGGCGGCTATCGTCAGGTGTGCCAGGCAGTGACCAAGACAGAATCGAACCATGGCCCCCCCTTGACATTCAATGGCATCACCGTCACTGCATCTCCCCACCCAGCCACTTATTAACATCCTGGGAGTCCCCATTGACCAGAAACTGAAGTAGACCAGCCATAGAAATGCTGAGCTGTTAACAGACCATAGGCGGGAATGAACGTGTAACTCACGGGAATGCTGCACCTGCCTCTTCGTTAACTTGGGCAAACTGTGCCCGTCCCTCAGGTCCACACTCCTCCTTGACCTGGCGGTTTTAAGAGGATATTCCGGGGGCGCCCTTCGCCCCCGGTCTCGATCTGCTCCTGTCCCAGATCCTCAGCAGGGCGGTGAAGGGAGGGTTTGGGTGGGTGGGGTGGGGGGGATCAGATTCCCGGCCGGAATGCTGAACTCTGACTTGTCTCTTCCCTCCAGATCCTTGGTGCGAGCGGGCTGGAAGAGCGAGCGCCCGTCTCCGCCCGGGAAGCCGCTCCCCCGGGAGCAGAGACGAACCTGGACAACATACTGGGCGCTTTGGAATCTGACCTCCACCAGCTGGGGGTCAGCACCGACGCCAAGGGGCTCTGCGGCTCCTGCAGGAAGCCGATCATCGGCACGGTGAGTCCCTCTCTTCCGCTGGCATCCGGGGACAACTGGGCCAGAGAGGCTTTCCCAGTCTCCCATCTGGAACGCTGCTGAAGTCTAGATAAACAGCATCCAACGCTTGGCCCTCATCAGTCCATTTAGGGTTGCAACGGGTTCTTGATGGGTCTGGTGGGGGGTGAATCAGGGGTTAGAGGGCAGGAAAATGGATGTGAGGAACATCAGGATCAGCCGGGATCCTATGGAATGGCCAAGCAGGCTTGAGGTTTTGAAGAGCCACCTCCTCTTCCTTTGCCTCATGGGTCTCGCGGACACGTAGTGAGCCAGCAATTGCCTGGAGGCACCGTTAACTGACGCAGTGAACTTGGTGTTTGTTTTGGATCCTCCCCAGATTGTCACGGCGTTGGGCATGAACTGGCACCCGGAGCATTTTGTTTGCGCACACTGCCACGAAGAGATCGGGCTGAGGGGATTTTACGAGCGCGATTGCCGGGCGTACTGCGAGAAAGATTACCACACCTTGTTCTGCCCTCGCTGCGCGTACTGTGGTGGACCCATTCTCGACGTAAGTCCGCTTTGAGCCCCACTGCGGGACACGGTTAATGCTTCCAGTCTGGTCTGGCTCTCCTTCAGAGCTCCGGGTTCGCAGCGCGTTCTCGGTAGTTTCGGGACCCGGCAACATTGGCTGCCAATGTTTTTACCCTTACTCCTGGTGACGGGCTTTTGGCTGAAACATCGATTCTCCTGCTCCTTGGAGCTGAGCTTTTCCAAAACCACCTTCTTGACTCTGATGTCCAGTCCTCACTTTCCCACATGACCTATTGTTACACAGAACAAAGAATCCCGAAGGGTGGAAACAGGACCTTCAGCCCAACAAGTCCACACTGACCCTCAGAGCGTATCCCACCCAGACCCATTCTCCTACCCTATTACTCTACATTTAGCCCTGACTAATGCACTTAGCCTACACATCCCGAACACTATGGGGTAACTTAGCACGGACAATCTACCCTAACCTACACATCCCTGAGCACTATGCGGTAATTTAGCATGTAAAAAGTGAGGTCTGCAGATGCTGGAGATCAGAGCTGAAAATGTGTTGCTGGTTAAAGCACAGCAGGGCAGGCAGCATCCAAGGAACAGGAAATTCGACGTTTCGGGCCTGATGAAGGGCTCTGGCCCGAAACGTCGAATTTCTTGTTCCTTGGATGCTGCCTAACCTGCGATAATTTAGCATGGCCAATCCACCCTAACCTATATATCCCTGAACAGTATGGGGTAATTTAGCATGGCCAATCCACCCTAACCTACCCATCCCTGAACACTATGGGGTCATTTAGCATGGCCAATCCACCCTAACCTATATATCCCTGAACACTATGGGTAATTTAGCATGGCCAATCCACCCTAACCTACCCATCCCTGAACACTATGGGGTAATTTAGCATGGCCAATCCACCCTAACCTATATATCCCTGAACAGTATGGGGTAATTTAGCATGGTCAATCCACCCTAACCTATACATTCCTGAACACTATGGGGTAATTTAGCATGGCCAATCCACACTAACCTACACATCCCTGAAAACTATGGGGTAATTTAGCATGGCCAATCCACACTAACCTACACATCCCTGAACACTATGGGGTAATTTAGCATGGCCAATCCTCCCTAACCTACACATCCCTGAACAGTATGGGGTAATTTAGCATGGTCAATCCACCCTAACCTACACATCCCTGAACACTATGGGTAATTTAGCACAGCCAATCCACCCTAACCTACACATCCCTGAACACTATGGGTAATTTAGCACAGCCAATCCACCCTAACCTACACATCCCTGAACACTATGGGGTAATTTAGCATGGCCAACCCACCCTAACCTACACATCCCTGAACACTATGTGGTAATTTAGCATGGCCAACCCACCCTAACCTACACATCCCTGAACACTATGTGGTAATTTAGCATGGCCAACCCACCCTAACCTACAGATCCCTGAACACTATCGGTAATTTAGCATGGCCAATCCACCCTAACCTGCACATCACTGAGCACTATGGGGTAATTTAGCATGGCCAATCCACCCTAACCTACACATCCCTGAACACTATGGGGTAATTTAGCACGACCTATCCACCCTAAACTACACATACCTGAACACTATGGAGCAATTTAGCATGGCCAATCCACCCTAACCTGATCATCTTTGGATTGTGGGAGGAAACTGGAGGAAACCCACACAGACTCAGAGAGAATGTGCAAACTCCACAGACAGTCGCCCCAAGGATGGAATCAAACCCGGGTCCCTGGTGCTGTGAGGCAACAGAGCCAACCACTGAGACACCCTACCGCCCCTGAGCCACCAACAGTCCCCATTACCGGTTGTCCCCCCTCCCAGCCAGGTCATTATCCTCTTCTCTGTCGGTCCAATGGTTCTCCTCTTCCTGTGGGCTCTTTCCCCATCTATTGTTTATTCCTCCCCCTCCCCCTACCTTCCGCATGTAAACCGACATTTTCCCTAGCTACCGTCAGTTCTGAGGAAAGGTTATTCGACCTGAAATGTCAACTGCGACTTCTCTCCAGCGATGCTGCCAGACCCGCTGAGCTTTTCCAATGATTTCTGTTATTTTTTTTTCCCTGTAAGATTTGGCCTTGTTGGTCCTCAGGCCATCTGCGGAGAAGCCTGAGAGGAATGTTTCTGCGTCTTCTGACGGGGTGAAACCTGTCTTCTTAATTTTGCTCCGCTTTCCACTTTACAGAAGGTTCTCACGGCGCTGGACAAGACCTGGCACCCGGACCATTTTTTTTGCGCTCACTGCGGTGAGAAATTCGGAAGTGAGGGTAAGTGTTTCAGGAGTGGTCGCTGATCACCCCGCTGAGAGTGGTGCGCTGAGATTTCGATTTGCCCTTGTTGTGGAGTAGGCCAGACCGCTCAAAACATTTCGGGTAAGTGTACAGTGAAAATTACCTAGAGTAAGTTAGCGAGATTGACTACCAGGTTATAAAACAGACCGAAAAAGTTCTTCACCATCTTACACAAAGGACAGAATAAAGAATGTAGAACTCAGTCTATCCAAACTAGACCTAATTATGCTGCTCCGCATATACACAACAGGCCCCAATAAGCAAACCCTTTTGAAAAACAGATGCTTACAGGTTGAAGATAGACGAGCAGAAGGAGAGAGAGAGAGAGTGAGACAGAGAGAGAGACAGATACAGAGAGAGAGAGAGAGAATTTCCACACAGCATAGTGTTGAACTTCCAACTAGTTCTGGACTGAACTAAACTGCTCAGGCAGAGAGCAGACCACTCCCCTTTCATTATACAGGTCACTTCTAAAATATGACCACTTTGGTCTCAAGTCTCATCTGTTTACATATAAACAAAAAGGCCTCTCAATGCCTTTCAATATCTGTATCAAATCAGCCTAATTACCTCTCAGAAAAATACCAAGGACACAGTATTGTCGAGAAAAGGAACAGCTTTTAGAAAAATGGGACCCGTTCTGTGACACCCCCAAGAGATACTCCAGATGATATTGATCCCTTATTACTGTCGTTAGCTTAACATAGGAGGGATGTTTGCGAATGGAGTTCAAAAGGATGAGGGGGCATTCTAATTGAAACATACAGACTTCTGAATGGCCTTGACAGAGGGGATGTTGGGAAGACGTTTCCATTGGTCGGAGAGACTAGGACCTGAGGGCACAGCCTTAGGGTAAAGGGCAGGTGGAGATAAGGAGAAACATCTTCACCCATGGAATTCACTGGCACAGAAGGCTGGGGAGGCCAGGTCGTTCAGTCTACTTAAGACTGAGCTGGATAGGTTCTTGAGTATTAAGGGGATCCAGGGTTACGAGGAGAAAGGGGGAGAACGGGATTGAGAAATGTATCAGCCATGATTGACTAGCAGAGCAGACTCAGTGGTCTGAATGGCATAAATTCTGCTCTCATAAGAAATGGGTGGGATTTGAAACCGAACCTTCTAGCGCTCAACCGCAGACAGTGCCTCAAAATCAGAACATAAGAACTGGACGCAACAGTAGGCCATGTGGCCCATCGATTCTGCTGTCCCTTTCAATAAGATCATGGCAGAACGAAGCCTGGGTCCCTGTCTCTGTGAGACAGCAGTACGAACCACTGAGTCCCCGAGCTAAAAGGGTCGAAGGTTATGGAGAGACAATCCAGCCATTGGATGGCATTCTCCGAGCGAAAGAAATCAGCCCAGGCCATTCGCTCCATCCTCTGTGCTTTCCCCTTTATGGGAAGACTGAGGTAGAGTGATGTCCCGGCAGAGAAATTCTTGAGATGGCATTGAAACTGAAAACGGACCCATCACCAAAGTAGTCACGCTCAGAAAGGCTGCTGTGGCCCATAACCGATATTCAGGGCCGACACTGCTAATGGGCTTGAATGTTGGGGTGAGTTACTTGCTACGCGGTGGTAGTTCCCTCCCTCTGAGCCAGGAGACCCAGGTTCTAAGACCCAACCTGTTTGGGAAATGTTGTCCCACCATCTCTGAACGGGTTGATATAGAGAGCCGATGGACCTGAAGGTCAGGCCCTGTGCCTGATGCGCTGGTGTCAGATCCCTCTGACCCTCTCTTGCTTTCTCCCGCCCTGTACCGGGTCCGAAGGTTGTGTGTTCACTGCCCCGTTCCCACGCGTCACATCCTTCTCTCGTTCTTCCCTTCCAGGTTACCATGAGAAAGGTGGGAAGCCGTACTGCCGCAAGGACTATTTCAACATGTTCGCTCCCAAGTGTGGCAGCTGTGATCACCCAGTGTTGGACAATTATCTATCTGCTCTCAACAGTGTCTGGCATCCAGAGTGCTTTGTGTGCAGGGTAAGTGTCAGGGGTCAGACGAAGGCCTTGATGTGGGTGACATAGGGCTAAACAGCATAGAAACCGACCCTTCGCTCTATGCCGACCAGATATCCCAACTCAATCTAGTCCCATCTGCCAGAACTTGGCCCATATCTCTCTGAACCCTTCCTATTCATATACCCATCCAGATGCCTCTTAAATGCTGCAATTGTACCAGCCTCCACCTCTTCCTCTGGCAGCTCATTCCATACACGCACCACCCCCACATGAAAAAGTTGCCCCTTAGGTCCCTTTTAAATCTTGTCCCCTCTCACAACCAATACTGTCTAGTTCCAGACTCCCCCACCCCAGGGAAAAGAATCTGTTGATTTATCCTATCTACGCCCCTCGTGATTTTATAAACCTCTGTAAGGTCACTCCTCAGCCTCCGACGCTCCAGGGAAAACAGCCCCAGCCTATCCCGCCTCTTCCTGTAGCTCCATCCCTGAAGATGATGTGCAGGTTAAGGTGGATTGGCCATGCTAAATTACCCACATTGTCCAAGGATGTTTAGGTTAGGGTGGATTGGCTGTGGTAAGTTGCCCATAGTATTCAGGGATGCCTATGTTAAATGCATTAGTCAAGGGTTACTATAGAGTAATGGGAATTGGGCTTGGGTTTGGGTTTGGGTGGGTTACTCTGTTGGAGTGTTGGTGTGAAATTGATGGGCCAATTTCAGGGAAAAGCATCGGGAATGGGTGGAAGGATGAGGGGGGAGGTGATCCGGTTTCCTTTCTGTTTCAGTGGGTGAGGTTGAAGGGGCCAGGCAGGCTCGTCGCTGCCTCCTACTGTACGAGAGGGTAACTACTCCCGTTCTCCTTTACCGCCCCCCCAAAACCCACCCCAGGAGTGTTTCACCCCGTTCGCTGGCGCCAGTTTCTTCGAACTGAACGGGATGCCTTACTGTGAGCTGCACTGGCACCAGCGCCAGGGGACACTGTGCAGCGGGTGCCAAAAACCCATCAGCGGGCGCTGCATATCGGCACTGGGCCGGAGGTTCCACCCAGAGCACTTTGTCTGTGCGTTCTGCCTCAAGCAGCTCAGCCTGGGGAGCTTCAAGGAGCACAAGGACAAACCCTACTGCAACCCGTGCTTCCTCAAGCTGTTCGGCACACTTTAGGCAGCACCTTCCCAGGTCCCTCCGACTCCCCGCTCTCTCTGCCTGCAGGAGCCTCACCTGACCAGCACCCCCAACAGGAAGGACATGGATGTCAACGCAAACATCGATTCCACAGCCTGCTGTCTGCTCATCATGATTCACTGGGCCGCTCACCTTATGCAATAAACGTGCTGCTTTCCATTCTCAATGCTTGCCTTATTGGAAATGCTGACGATGAGGAGTACTGGGTGGGTGGGGAGGGCTGTGATGGGGGGGAACTGGTGACACAGAGACCAAGAAATAATTTAAACCTCCACCCACCCTTCCCTGCACACACATGAGCGCGTGTGACAGAGTGTGTGTAAGTGTGACTTTGAGGGAGGGAGAGTTTGTGGTTGAGTTTGTTTGAGTGACAGGTAGTGCTGGAGGGTGTGTGAGAGCTATCTGTAAGATTGTGAGAATCTGTAAAGTTCTACAAGTGTGTGCCTGCTCAAGTGTGTGTGTGAGAGAAAATGTGTCAGGCCATGAGAGACAGCATATAGATGTGAGAATGTATGTGTGAGAGAGTGAGAGACTGTGTATGTGAAAGCAATTCTGTGGCAGAGAGTGTGTGTGAGAGACAGAGTGATTAGATTAGATTCCCTACAGTGTGGAAACAGGCCCTTTGGCTCAACAAGTCCACACCGACCCGCCGAAAAGTAACCCATCCAGACACATGACTAATGCACCTAACACCAAGGGCAATTTAGCATGGCCAATTCACCTGACCTGCACATGTTTGGACCATGGGAGGAAACCAGAGCACCCGGGGGAAACCCACGCAGACACAGGGAGAATGTGCAAACTCCACACAGACAGGAACCCAAGACTGGAATCGAACCTGGGACCCTGGTGCTTTGAAGCAGCAGTGCTAATCACTGAGCCACCGTGCCACCCTACGTTGAGAGGGAGTGTGTGTTGTGAGAGCGCGAGTCAGAGAGTGTCAAAGAAAGTGAGGGAGCGGTGGGAACACTTGAGGCGCTTCCCCTCCTTTCCACCCTCTTGGGTTTCTTTTCTCACCGGGGGGGTAAGCTATTCCCATTGTCCTCTACTCTGTGTTTTGTCGGGTAGGATCTCTCCTTCTCCCAGTTTCAATCCCTCACAGGGCGAAACTCCCGCTGGAGGCTAAATTTTGCCTCATGCACCAGCGCACAGAATGTTGGAGATGTACAGCACGGAAACAGACCCAACCCGTTTGTACATTTAAATAACACTTTGAATTTGTTCATTTTGGAATGGAGGACAAAAGAACAGAGTGTCCCACACTGTTTAATTTGGCGTGTTTTGTCCAGTTACTTAGCCTGTCAATCTCTGTGTTTAAGCTCTCAGTATCCCTGTCACAAGCTGCCTTTCACCTCCCCCCCTCCCCCCCCACCCCCGTTGTGTCTGATGAAAGGTTTCTTTCTCAGGCTGGAGTTCCCCTAAACCAGGGCTACTCCTTCACAGGAGGATAGAACGTGATACATTGGCACCCTCTTTTGGTCTCCTCACGTCACTGCGCAGATGGATTTCTTCCCGCGTGAGCTCCTGTCTGCTGTTCATTGCATTATTTCTGAATTGTACACACTCCAAATAAACCTCCAAAAACAATGAATGTGGAAATCGAGATGGGATAGGTCTCATCCAAATCATTGATATCAATAACAAACAGCAGTGGGCCCAGCACTGACCCCCTGAGACATTCCAGTATTCACAGGTCTCCAGTCCAATAAGCATCCATCCACGATTACTCTCAAGCCAATGGTAACCAATTTGCCAGCTCTCCCTGAATTCCATGCGACCGAACCTTCCAGAGCAGCTTACCACATGGAACCAGATCAAAGGGCTTACTGAAATCCATATAGACTACATCGTCAACCTTCCTGAGTGAAAAGTGAAATCTCCTCAAAGCTCCTCGTAGTCTCTCACCGCAAGGTGGATGAGGACAGTCATGGGGAGACCAGCGAGTCGTGAGTTCATGGAATGCCCTGCCAGTAACAGTGGTGGACTCTCCCTCTTTATGGGCATTTAAACGGGCATTGGATAGGCATATGGAGGAATGTGGGCTAGTGTAGGGTAGGTGGGCTTGGATCGACGCAACATCGAGGGTCGAAGGGCCTGTACTGCGCTGTATTTTTCTATGTTCTATGTTCTATGTTCTAAAAGCAGGCCGGATGTGCTCTGGTCTCCAGCTCCATTTCAGTAGACCGGGTGGGAGAGGCCTGCATCCTTCACCAGCCTCCCTCTGGCTGGAGTTGGCCAAATAGCCTTCCTCCAGGCTCCCTATCAGAGTGTGGGCTGGCTATAATTGGCTGATACAGGGGTGGGTGAGCCTCGGTTGAGATTGGTTCGCTCAGTTGGCTCTGACAGCTGGTGTATACTGCAATAGCAGAGCTTCCGATGAAGGACTCTCCTTCTCAGCCTCTCCCCTCACCTGTGGGATGGTGACTTTTCAGTTAAACCACCACCAGTCATCTCTTTCTCTCTCTAATGAGGAGCTGCCCTATGGTCTGGTCAGTAACATTGCATTTCCTTGTATCTACAGCACTGTGGACAAGATGGGTCACTGTACTCACAGAGGGAGTACTCTCAGGAAATGTCAGAGCAGAGAAAGAGAAACAATTTCTACTGGTTGGAGATTCTTTGAATCCCTACAGTGTGAAAAAAGGTCCTTCGGCCCAATAGGTCCACACCGACCCTCCCGAACCTATTGGGTATTCCACCCAAACCTGTTCCACATTAATCAACATTTACCCCTGATGAATGCAACTGACCTACACATCCCTGAACACTAAAGATAATTTAGGATGGCCAATCCATCCTAACCATCACATCCCTGAACACTAGGATGGATTGGCCATGCTAAATTACCCATAGTGTTCAGGGATATGTAGGTTAGGGTGGATTGGCCATGCTAAATTACCCATAACCTACATATCCCTGAAAACTATGGGGCAATTTAGCATGACAATCCACCCTAACCTACACATCTTTAGAGTGTGGGAGGAAACGGGAGCACCCAGAGGAAACCCACGCAGATGAAGAACAGGCGTCCATTGGGATTCTGTCTACTCTCATCGTCTGTAATATTTGCCTCCAGAGCAACTCATCAACCCCCAATGGACTGACCCCCCCACACAACGAATCTTCAATCAACACTTTCAGCTCTGCCCATCAGTCAGACTCCACCAGGGAAGAGCCTGGGATAGAGCCCTTTGTGGTCAATGCCACCTTCCTGTTGATGAGGCACTGCCGGGTGTGCCCGGAGACAGTGAGCAGTGAGACTGGAGAATTGGGGAGCCTGTCAGACTGGCTCAATCAGCTTCCATGTACCCATCACCGTCGTGCTGGATAGCTCGCTGGATATGGGGACGAGTGAGGATGTGGGCAAGGAGGGGTGGGGGGCAGCAAAGTGGCATCTGTGGTGGGCAAGCCGGCACCAAACAATGTGAACAGGAAAGTCTCATGGGTCACCCACAGGGAAAGCAGTGTCCAAGGTAACAATTGGGACTGGGCATGTCACGGGCACAACCCTCCATGTCCTGATCACTCGATCAGTGAGAATGGCCAACGGTGAGACTGGGTTGTTGGAGAGCTGAGGAAACCACATCCACCGCAGGGAGGGAGGGGGCATGGCCGCACCATAGCTAGCAACACTCTGTCCTTCCTCAGGATTGACTAGGAGCTGTGAGGTCACAGCTAACGAGATGGTCACCATAGCGATGGGGGACGGGTGGCAGCAACAGGGGAGAGAGAGACTGGGTCCCAGAGGTGGGGGACAGGGTGGGGAACGGGGCAGGGTGAAGTCACACTTCGCACAGAGTGACCAGAGAGACAGTTCCCATGAGACCGAGCCCATCATGACCCGGGGGAGGCCAACTCTGAACACCAGTCCCACCTTCTCCTCATCTCCAAGCAAGCTCTATGATTAACAACCTAATAATCTCCAGGCTCTTGGGCCAGTGCAGAAGGAGATTTACTCTACATCTAACATCACACTGCATCCAAAGCACTGATGATGTCGCCTAGCCAGGGGACGAAACGTTTGCAACAAAAACTTCCAGCTCGGCGAACAGAACCACAATAACATCACACTGTCACTGTTGTTAGAAATAAAATTCAATAAAATTTAGACGAGACCACCAAAACTGGAAACAAGACAATTTATTACCAACTTGCAAGTAAGGGCTTCAATTGCATAAGCAAATGAGCAAATTAGAGCTTAGGTTAGTGTACAGTTATACCCTTTGAGCTGAGTGAGGTCATCTCTCCAGACTCCTAATTACCCAATCTGTGCCAGACCACTGCCCAGCTGTGCCCCACCCTTTTTACTGCCCCCTTCCCGAGGATGGCAACTTTCCTTTCTATAAGTGCTGACACATACGTTTATTTTGTCGACAGTACATCTAGATGTGGTTTAACATTTTGTATCAATTCTGCTGGTACATTCCATCCTCGGACATTTCATTAACTTGTATCATTTTGTGTAGCTCAAGCATTTCGGTTATCTCAGCTTCTTGCTGAAAGCATAATTTTACAAAAAGAACTTGTTGTTATAGTAAGTACACACCAAAGTTAGTATTTAATTAACCACAATGATACACTGAAAAGTCCCTAAATACCTGCAGGGTTAATAGTTCTCTTGCTGTACCCCTTTTCTATATCTGCTGAAACAACACTTTGCCCCATTTCTAACAACTCCCCCATTTCTTTTCTTAACCATTTGTTGTTTTTTACAATCTTATTTTCTGTCCTGATTTCACCCTATGGTGTCGAGGTTCTCAATCTGGTCATTTCTGTCCTTCTACGTTTGTCTTTTTTCAAACTCTAGGAGTAGTCTGTTACTCTCGCTTTCTTGCGCTTGTGCTATTGTCACGACCATTATTGGTTGTTGTCCTCCCAAAGACATTATCAGCTTAGTCATTTTAACACATTAAACTCTATCAGTAAACCTACAATTATTAGTAGCACATAAATGCCTAAATTCACTAACCATTTTCCCCACCTGGTCAATCTCCAGTTACCCCATTCCCATCCTCATCCTTCATCTTTTTAGAGTTCACCTCCGATTTGTCTGATATGGTTTATCTTTTTCTTTATTATTTCTGCCTTGTCTTCCACTATGGAAGAGGTGGCTGGGATGAAGGTGCAGCATTTTTTACCGATCAGAGCACAAGTTCCCTCTTTTTCGGCCAAAAGATAATCTAAAGCCATTCGATTTTGTAAAGCTAGTCTTGTGGCAATCATTTCAGTGGTTATGGCCGATATTTGGGATTGAGTTTCTCCCATTGCGCCAGCGGTATCATTAATTAAATGTTCAAGGGCGGCTGCCAGTTTCTGTGTTTCCACACCTAACCTTGTAGTGCCGTAGTTTGGGAGCAGTGTCCACGGCAGACGGTCTTCATCAGAGACCTCTCGGGTCTTACGTCTTATCCCCCCTCCTCCTTTCCCAGGAGGGGCTCATGTTTTTCTACTTGGAGGTGAGGGACTATATAAGCGAGGTAACAGCAACCTTTCTGGTTTTGAGGAAGTGTTGATCACACAAACATATTTTTCCCCGGGAATAAATGGATAGGCCTTCAGACCGCATACTCAATATGTTCCGTTTAATATTCGGGGAGTGGTCGGGGCAGTGGCTTGACTGGTGTGGACACAAGATGACTTTCCTAGTTGGAAAGGTTTAGCATCATTCTGGTTACAGTAACAGGTGGTATTTACTGCTCCTTTCGGTGGGGAAATTCTAAGACTATCAACAGCGCCCTGATTTTTCGGAGCTGGCCTTGGGAACCATCCCGCAAAGCTATATTTGTTTCTTTCAAATCTCCATTTTGTATTATTTGAACCCACATCAAATTGTTGTACATCGTATACTTCCTTTTTAGTGAACGGTATTATCGAGATGGGGATTCCAGATTTGCCATGGTGTGGGACCTCTTCACAGACCCAACAGTCGGCAAGTCCCTTTTATTCAGCATAATTTTGGCATAGTGAAGTAAAGTGATTTTTTTTCCCATCTCATTGAATAGTTAGTACTACTAATGTTACAATACTATAGTATACTAATACCCGCCCAACTTTAACCCCTGTCTACCGTCCTGCCTATCTGACTTAATCTTTTAGGTGCCAGGGAGAGGTGAGTCCACACAGCCCTTACAATCAATAACAATGATATATATATAATCATACGTTAAAACAGCCTTTTGTCTCAGTTCATTCTTTCTTTCTCAGCTTAACTTTCAGAGGGTTGTCTGTAGGATGAGCGTGCCAATCCGCCACAGGACCTTTAACGCAAGTGTGATGACTCCACCCTTTCTCAGCAGTCCAGACAGCTGTTTCACTAGCTAGGAGGGTTAGGAATGGTTCCTCCCAGCTTGGGTGCAGTTTGGTATCTTTCCAGGTCTTGATCAGGACCCAATCACCCCAGTTATATTCGATGTACTGCAAACTCGAGTGGCGGTGTCTGTACCAACAGGCCTTTATTCCTAAGAATAGACAAAGAAGAGCCAAGCGCCACAATATAGTTCTTTAAAAACTTATCATTGAACTCTGACCAGCCGTTAGGCAGTCTTTCAGCCTCGATAATGCTTCCCTCTATCCCGTCTACTACAGTATATTCATTGTGCTTTTTACCCTCAATCATCCGGGAGGACCCGTCAATAAACAACCGAGCTCTCGCATGCAACGGTACGTCTCTTAAGTTCATTCGCACTTTAGTCTGATATTCAGTAATATCAAGGCAGTCATGTTCTGGATTGCCAGGGGCCACCCCCCACTCTCTCCACCACAGAAATGCAGCTGGATTCAAGCAACTGTCTGTGACTAACACAAGGTCATCCTGTTCTATTAAGATTGTCTCATATTTCAAGATCCTAGAGTCTGTGAGCCATTGTCCTGCATCCTGATTTAAGAATTCTTTGCATTTTACACCAGAAACCTTGAGACCTTTGTTAGTTAATTTAACACCGCTAGGTCTAAAGTTTAGGGATGATCGTGCTGCTCCTGTATCCACTAAAAACACTGTTTCCTCTCCTTCAGGTCCCACCTTTACATTTATCAAAGGTTCCCAGTGGGTCTCAGGAGGAGGGAACCCCTGACTCCCCTAAGCTTCATCAAAAATCATCAATGCTACCGCTTCTCTTTGTCGTCCTAACCTTGGACATTGTCTGTTAAAATGTCCTGTTTTTCCGCAGTAATAACATCCTGCCAGTTGCTTCCTTCCCCTACCATCTGATCTCTATCTGTTCTCTGATTCTAACTTTCTCGTCGTAATTTATTGAACTGCTGCAACCATTATTTTAGTTTTTTGTTTTTGTTTCTCCACTTCTCTTTTCACACACACTTTCTGTGCCTCATATAACAGATCTTCTATCTATTTTTCACTCTAGCTTTCTAATTTCTGTAATTTCTTTTGTATGTCCGGCCACGATTTAGTCACAAATTGGACCTTTAAAAGTCCCTGTGCTCCCGGATCATTGGGATTCATTCCCGAATAGTTTCTAGTGGCTTCTTTTAATCTCTGTAAAAAGGCTGAAGGGGCTTTCACCTGTTCATGTCTTACTTTAAAGGCTTTAAAAAATTGAAGTGCTACTTCTTTAATACCCAAAATGACCATTTCTCGAAAGTCCCTCATTTTTCCTCTAGCATGTTCATCCATACCCTTCCAACGTGGGTCCACATTGGGGAATTTGTTTTTGGCTGGTATCACTCCCTCACCCACCCGATGTCTTTTTTATTCCCTCAGAGCAGCTCTTCTAATCATGCCCCTTTCTTCCCCTGACCGTACCCGATGTGGGGTGCTGACTTCTAAAGTTCCCCTAAAAGTAAGTTTCCGACTCTCCTCTACCAATAAGGCTATTGCTGCCACTGCCTGCACACACTCTGGCCAGTAATGTAGCTTTCTACTCTTTAATTAACAATGAATTAATGCAGTCATGTTTTAAATTAACCATGAATCAATATGACAGGTCACTGAGAATGTATGAAGGAATCCTGCCAATTAATATTGATTCAGGCTAACACAATTGAATTATTATAGATATTAATTATTAATTACATATCTTATATAATTCAGGGTGGAAACACAACAAGTGACTAAAACATTTTAAAAACTGTAATCGCGCAGTTCTGTTTGTTTACCCGTCACTTGTGCCTTCTCACTCTGTTTCCGTAATTGTTTTGCTCGAGCACATTCATTTTTAAGAACCTCAACAGATTCCACAGCACCTTTTGCAGTTAATTAAATCCCCAATTCGGTGGCAATATCTCGTCATGGACGCAAAACTGATTCTTCGTGCCTCTCATCACCAAACTGTTGCCATAATCCAATTAACTTTATTTTTCGTTCCCACTCCCTTGGGCTTAAACTTTAAGGATGACCTTGCTGCCCCCGTATCGAGTAGGAAAACTGCGTCCTCTTTGTAAGGTCCCACCTTTAAATTTATCAAGGGTTCCTGGTGGGTCCCCGGGGGCAGGAGCTCCTGATACACCTATTTTTCATCAAGGTTCATAAACGGCACTGGCTTTACTTCCTATTTCGGATCTGGACACTCTCTCTTAAAGTGACCTGTCTTTCCACAGTAATAACATCCCGGCTGTGGGGATTTCCACTTTGATCCTTGTTCTTCTCTACCAGACCCCTTAATATCTCCTCCCCCATCCATTCTCCTCACTTTATTTTCAACATGTTGCCCACCACCATTCCGGTTTCTTTATCCTCTTAGTTTTGTCCTTTTCTTTATTACCTCATTAACCGTGGCTTATCATTATTTCTGCCTTCTGTTTCTGCTCGTCATGTTACATTTCCAGATCAACTGCTGAGCTGATTTATCCAACTAAACAGCTTTAGGGCACCTCACGGCCATTCCTCGTCACCCAATGTTTTGTTTAGACCTTGATTCTTTTAAAGAAATATTGCAATATTTCTTGCTCCGTGTAACCCTGTATCAATTTATGCTTGCTTTTTTTAAAAGCCTGTACATTTTGGAATCTTACTTGTAAATATATATTTATATATTATAAATTCATTTATTCAGTGTTTAATATTCAAAATGCACACAGTTCCCAACTCTGAAATCCACCACAATCACCGGGCTCCAGTCCCCTGATTCAAATCCAAAACTAGTCCTCCCAAGTAGTCCTGACCAGTCAATACTCAATTACAATGCTATAGGTTGTGAAATAACCAGAGCTGCCTTGAAAGGATTTGTCTGTTCAAGTTAAAACTTCAACTGTCCTCCATAAATCGTTTTCATGTAAGGATAAAAGGGATTAGTTAGAAACTGATAGTAAGGCAGTCATGACCTGTAAAAAGAACATTTTATTTCATAATCTTGCAAAATCCTTAACCGTAAAAGAAATCATGTTAAAATTTCCATAATAGAAATCAGATTCAAAACAGTCCCCGATCTCAAGCTCCAGGGAACATTCAATCACCAACAAACAAATGTGCATTCACACTGAATCACAAAGGGTTAAACTTTCTACTAGCTGTTCAGCTCTGTTCTCTCTCTCTCTCTCGCACACACACACAGACACCATGTCTCCCAGACACTTGGAGTTTCTCCTCTAGCTTTTGAATATTTTTCTGGGCGTCTGGCCATACGTTAGTTATGAAATGCACCCTCAGTAGCCCTTCAGCTACTAGCCCTTCTGACACGAAGCATAATCTGATTCCTCCTGACTGTAAGGCTATTATTCGTTGACATTTTATCGGTTTTTATCCTTTCCCCGCGTCCGAGGATTGTACTTCCAATCTCTTAACATTTTTCCTAAAGGACTGCCCGTTGGGATGTGGTCCTCGGACGTCCCTCCCATGTCCCCTTCTAAACTTAAATCACTATTTTTATTCCCCATTTCTACGATCGGGCGATTCTTTATGTAATTTAGTTAACCTTACTGAGGTCTGGTGTCACCTTCTTCCACACCCACTTCAGGGTCCTGACCTTCGCATGGGGGGATTTCCCCTTTTCCCAACCGGTCTAAGGCTGGGTGATCGAATCAGGTAGACACCTCACTCTTCAAATTAAATACCTTAATTTATGTGTTGCCAATTCCCCGTACTTCTCATATGTGCCCGACCACCTAAGGTCACTCCAACCACCAAGGTCGTCCTGACCACCAAGGTAATACTTAAAGGTCCCTTTTCATACCTTGGTCTGTGCGCAAGAGTTACCTGGTCGAATATTCTCCGTCCCGCGACGATGTCCGGCAGCAACCACTGTTGCTTAACCAGACAACTATCACTGCTCACCCCGGTTCACCCAGTTGCCCGGGTCTTGTATACACTATACACAAGAGTTGTCCTAACCAAACCCACCGCGTGTCAGCGTGCCCTGTCCCACAGCACCGGTCGCCCGGAGATATACAAATATATCTTACCCAGGTCTTCTGTACACAAACGTTACCCGCCGCATGCCAGTCCACGGCAGTGGCAGCAACAACCGTTGCTTGCCCTGGTCACCCGGAGATATACAAATATATCTTACCCGGGTTTTGTGTATAAAAGTTACCCGACCCTCCATGTGTCAGTGCTCCCTGCCCCACGGTGATAGCAGCAAATACCGTTGTCTACCCTGGTCGCCCGGATAATACTTATTCAATACCTTTTTCTTACCTGGGTCCTGTGCACAAGAGTAACCCGAGCGAACCCGCTGCGTCTCAACCCGTCTTGTTTCCAGGGTCTCCCAGTCTGGATCACGCTCGTCCAAAGCCGTCTCGGCAACAAGGGAAGATTAGGGATCGCCGAAATCAGCGAGGTGTACCTATTCCGTATCTCCAAGAATGCCCAGCGACCGGAGCTTGGGATCCCAGAGCGAGCCCCCAAATCTGTTAGAAACAAAATTCAATAAAACTTAGGCGAGACCACCAAAACTGGCAACAAGACAATTTATTACCAACTTGCAAGTAAGGGCTTCAATTGCATAAGCAAATGAGCAAATTAGAGCTTAGGTTAGTGTACAGTTATACCCTTTGAGCTGAGTGAGGTCATCTCTCCAGACTCCTAATTACCCAATCTCTCTCACTGTGCCAGACCACTGCCCAGCTGTGCCCCACACTTATTACTGTCCCCTTCCCCAGGTTGGCAACCTCCCTTTCTGTAAGTGCTGACACATACATTTATTTTGTCGACAGTACATCTAGATCTGGTTAAACATTTCGTATCAATTCTACTGGTACATTCCATCCTCGGACATTTCACTAACTTGTATCATTTTGTGTAGCTCAAGCATTTCGGTTATCTCAGCTTTTTGCTGAAAGCATAATTTTACAAAAAGAACTTGTTGTTATAGTAATGACACACCAAAGTTAGTATTTAATTAACCACAATTATACACTGAAAAGTCCCCAAATACCTGCAGGGTTAATAGTTCTCTTGCTGTACCCCATTTCTGTGTGCTTTTTCTATATCTGCAAAAACAACACTTTACCCCATTTCTAACACTGTCCTGGGAGTGTTTGATGTGACAGTATAGAGAGAGATTTACTCTGTATCCAACCCCGTGCTGTCACTATCCTGGCCCTTCCAGCCTGCTCCGCCATTCAATAAGATCATGGCTGATCTTTTTGTGGATTCAGCTCCACTTACTCTCCACTCACCTTAACCCTGAATTTACTGTTCAAAAACATGATCTATTTTAGCTTTGAAAGCATTCAATGCGGAAGCCTCAACCACCTCACTGAGCAGAGAATCCCACAGATTCACAACCCTCTGGGTGAAGAATTCCCTTCCTGATTCTGTCCTTAAACTGTCTCACCCTAATTTTGAGGCTACTCCTTGGTGTCCCAGTTTCACCCGCCAGTGGAAACATCCGTTCTACTTCTAACTTCATAATTTTATCTGTTTCTGAAAGATGCCCCCTCATTCTTGTAAATTCCAATGAATATAATCCCAATCTACTCAGCCTCTCCCGATAAACCAAGCCCCTCAACTCTGGAATCGACCTGGTGAAGCTCCTCAGCACTCCCCTCTAGTGCCAATACATCCTTTCTTACGTAAGGAGACCAAAACTGCACATAATATTTAACCCCGTGCTATCCCTGTCCTGGGAGTGTTTGATGTGGGGACAGTGTAGTGTTAGCTTTACTCTGTATCTAACCCCGTGCTATCCCTGTCCTGGGAGTGTTTGATGTGGGGACAGTGTAGTGGAAGCTTTACTCTGTATCTAACCCCGGGCTGTCCCTGTCCTGGGAGTGTTTGATGGGGGACAGTGTAGAGGGAGCTTTACTCTGTATCTAACCCCGTGCTGTCCCTGTCCTGGGAGGGTATGATGGGGGACAGTATAGAGGGAGCTTTACTCTGTATCTAACCCCGTGCTGTCCCTGTCCTGGGAGTGTTTGATGGGGGACAGTATAGAGGGAACTTTACTCTGTATCTAACCCCATTCTCAGAGATTCAGATGGAGAAAGTTTAGAGGAACATTCATGGAGCTGCCCTGAGCGTGTTTGATGGGGACAGGATCAGGGAGGCGGGTGATTTCACCTCACAGTTTTTGCTCATTCACCCAGTCTATCATTCTCCCTTTCTTATTGATGGTAGGGTCAATGAATTTTATTTGTTACTGGGGGATAAATGTTTCATATATTCAAACTGCACAGATGTTGCCAGTCTCTCTTGCATTTCCCTATTTATAAAATCAATGTCGGTGCTGTGCTGATATAAAATAGAGACTGTGGACAAATCTAAGATGTCTGCCTGACTCATTTGGGTCAGGAATGCTTTCAGCAAGGGAGAAGGGGCATGTGTCAAAAGCCACTTCCTTTCGTTGATGCTAGCAGAGATAGGAAATGGAGACAGCTCTTTTAAGGTGATTTAAAATGCAAATTCCAGAACCTGTTTACAGTGAATGCGGAGAGACAATGTGATATTCCCGCAAGGTCTGTCTTACTTTCCAAGATCCTAACATCTGAGAAACTCAAATATCCAAAACCTGAAATAGCTCAGCTACTGAATTGTAGATTTGCAGCCTTGGATCAGAATCCTGTCTGGCTAGGCTTCATCCCAAATTCAGGGGTTTCTCAGCAGGTGAATCCTGTCTGGCCCAGCTCATTTTTGAGTTGGTCTACGGTGGGTACTTTCTCCCCTGGTTTCTTCCCTCTTGTATCCCGTTGCTCTGTCTATAAGTCGCCCAATTCCCTCAATTTGATTGCAATCTATAGCTCACTCCTGGATATCTGTTATTCTACATATAATCGTCCCAAATCCTGTTGATAAAATTCCAATTTGTAACTGACTTCCATTTAGAAGGGACTTTGTACATTAACCACCTCAACACCTCAAACCTTTGACTAGATTCCAGTCAGCAACTCACTTCTGGGTATCTGTTATTCTGTATGTAAACCACCCAGAGACCCTCATTCAGATTCCAGTCTGTAACTCACTCCCTGTCATGTTAAGCTCATGTTCCTAACAAAACCTCCTGGCAAGAACAGTCAATGTATCATTTGTCCTCCTATCTGCTGACACTATCATCATGTTAATTTTCTGATGTTTATGTACAAGATCAGCCAAACCCCCTGGACAAAAATGTTTCAGAATTTCTCACCATTTCAAACACTAACATTGTGCCTTTTCTATTCCCCCTGCAAACCACGTTCCAGTATGTGCTGTTCCACTTGCCAATATCTTAAATATAATTCACAAAACACTGACAGCAAAGTCGATGATATGACGGGATGTAGCAAACTCTGTTGCACTCAGTACCTTCATGTTGCAATGTAATAATATCCAGTCAGAAACTGAGGGACAAAACCTGCCTGGGTCTGGAAGTGTGGACTGGGCAGAGAACGGGGATTTTAATCTGTCACTGAGTTAGTTTGGAAATCTGTGCTGCACATGGACATTTCTCCACATTATATTCCATCTGCCAATGACTTGCCCACTCAGTGAGGCTGTCCATACCGGGTCACAGCCTTTTTGGTCGTCCCCATAGCTTTCCCTCTCACCCAATGAGAGTCTTGTCAGTGACCCTGGAAACATCACACAGAAACATACAAGGTAGGAGGCGTAGGCCATTCGGCCCCTCGAGCATGCTCTGTCACTGAATATGATCAACCCTGATGACTGAGCTCAAATCCCTAATCCCATCCTCCACCTCAGGTCACCGTGGTTCATTTACACACAAGAACCAAACCGAGAGAGAGTGCGAGAGTGTGAGTACGTGAGAGTGAGAGACAGTACGTGAAAGAACAATAGTGAGATGGTGAATGTCTTTGAGTCTGTGTGTGTGTGTGTGTGTGTGTGATAGATGCAGTTTAAACTGAGTTTAACTCTGCGTCTCTGCTTGGGAATGCCTGACCTTCAGATATTTGACTGCAGCATCATAGAAAGCTCTCCCTTGTGCTGTACCTGTCCCAGGAGTCATTAAAGCTCTCTGTACACTATCTGCATTACTCTGTACATCCCTCCATTAAACAAGACATATCGCAATGTGCAGATGATACACAAATTGCCAATGGAGAGAATAGGGAGGAGCAGTAGACTTGAGGAAGATCCAAGCAGATGCTGTTTACGGTCATTGGGAATGTGTCTGAGGATGAAAGTGGTCCACAGGATTTCTGATGTCATCTCAGTAAACCACTCAGAGAAACTTCCTTACTGTTGTTAACCAATTAATAAGAAGCACAGAATTCCTGAGAGTGCTGAGGGCTTTCCATTTGTCAGAAAGAGCAAAACGTCACCCAAATAAAAGATTGAAGAGACAGAGAGAGTCGGAGAGATACAGGGACAGCGAGAGAGAGAGAGAGAGAGAGAGAGAGAGAGACAGTGAGGCAGAGAGAGAGAGAGACAGAAAGAAAGAGAGACAGGCAGAGAGATACAGGGACAGACAGAAAGAGAGAGAGAAACAGACAGAAAGGGATACAGAGTATCCTGTTTTTGCAGATTAAAACAGCCCTTCAGTTTGTATAGGATCATCTCTCAGCCTCCTGCAGATGGAATACAGTGAGATGGGAAGTGATGGTGTTTGGATGTTAGACTGAGGGCCAATGCAGACTCAATGGTCCGATGTTAACCCGGATGGCAGAAACAGAGAAGGATTCCTTATGGATCAGGAATGCGATGAGCAAGGGTGTGTGTGTGCGTGAACACGTGAGAGAAAATGAGTGAATGAGAGTGATGGATGTTCTATGGTTTGTGGATCATTACTGGGACTGTTACATAAACACGCGGTTTACACACAGTCACATTACAGAGTGACAGCATTGACACGGAAACTGTGCATCTAGATGGAGATACACACATACACACACACACACACACAAACAGGCATGGTCTCCCAAAAACACAGAAACAGGCACTGTCTGTCATCCAAATGCACACAGAAACAGGCACGGCCTGCCATCCAAATGCACACAGAAACAGGCATAGCCTGTCATTCACACGTACACAAAAACAGAGACGGTCTGTTATCCAAATGCACACAGAAACAGGCACGGCCTGTTATCCAAATGCACACAAAAACAGGCACGGCCTGTCATCCAAATGCACACAAAAACAGGCACGGCCTGTCAATCACACGCACACAGATACAGGCACGGCCTGTCAATCACACGCACACAGAAATAGACACGGCATGTCATCCAAATGCACACAAAAACAGGCACGGTCTGTCATCCAAATGCACACAGAAATAGGCACGGCCTGTCATTCACATGCACTCACAGAAGCAGGCAGGGTCTTTTAAACACACACAGCCACGGTCTCAAAAACACACACACACACACACACACGCACACACACACACACACACACACAGACAGAGAAACAGGCAGGGCCTGTCATTCACACACTTACAGAAATAGTCAGGGCCTGTCAAACACGCACGCCCGCCCACAGAAGCAGGCAGGGCCTATCGCACGCACACACACAGAAGCAAGCAGGGCCTGTCCCATGCACCCACACAGAAGCAGGCAGGGCCTATCGCGCGCACACCCACAGAAGCGGGCAGGGCCTATCGCACGCACGCGCACAGAAGCGGGCAGGGCCTATCGCACACATACTCACAGAAGCAGGCAGGGCCTATCGTGTGCATACCCACAGAAGCAGGCAGGGCCTATCGCGCGCACACCCACAGAAGCAGGCAGGGCCTATCGTGTGCATACCCACAGAAGCAGGCAGGGCCTATCGCGCGCACACCCACAGAAGCAGGCAGGGCCTATCGTGTGCATACTCACAGAAGCAGGCAGGGCATATCGCGCGCACGCGCACAGAAGCGGGCAGGGCCTGTCCCACGCACCCACACAGAAGGAGGCAGGACCTGTCCCACACATGCACACAAGAACAGGCAGGGCCTGTCCCACGCACACACACAGAAGCAGACAGGGCCTGTCGCGCGCACGCCCACAGAAGCAGGCAGGGTCTATCCCACGCACGCCCACAGAAGCAGGCATGGCCTGTCCCACACACACACACACACACACACACACATACAGAAGCAGGCAGGGCCTGTTCCACACACACACACAGAAGCAGGCAGGGTCTGTCCCACACTCGCACACAGAAGCAGGCCGGGCCTGTCCCACACCCACACAGAAGCAGGCAGGGCCTGTCCCACACACACACACACACATACAGAAATAGACACGGCATGTCATCCAAATGCACACAAAAACAGGCACGGTCTGTCATCCAAATGCACACAGAAATAGGCACGGCCTGTCATTCACATGCACTCACAGAAGCAGGCAGGGTCTTTTAAACACACACAGCCACGGTCTCAAAAACACACACACACACACACACACACACACGCACACACACACACACACACACACAGACAGAGAAACAGGCAGGGCCTGTCATTCACACACTTACAGAAATAGTCAGGGCCTGTCAAACACGCACGCCCGCCCACAGAAGCAGGCAGGGCCTATCGCACGCACACACACAGAAGCAAGCAGGGCCTGTCCCACGCACCCACACAGAAGCAGGCAGGGCCTATCGCGCGCACACCCACAGAAGCGGGCAGGGCCTATCGCACGCACGCGCACAGAAGCGGGCAGGGCCTATCGCACACATACTCACAGAAGCAGGCAGGGCCTATCGTGTGCATACCCACAGAAGCAGGCAGGGCCTATCGCGCGCACACCCACAGAAGCAGGCAGGGCCTATCGTGTGCATACTCACAGAAGCAGGCAGGGCATATCGCGCGCACGCGCACAGAAGCGGGCAGGGCCTGTCCCACGCACCCACACAGAAGGAGGCAGGACCTGTCCCACACATGCACACAAGAACAGGCAGGGCCTGTCCCACGCACACACACAGAAGCAGACAGGGCCTGTCGCGCGCACGCCCACAGAAGCAGGCAGGGTCTATCCCACGCACGCCCACAGAAGCAGGCATGGCCTGTCCCACACACACACACACACACACACACATACAGAAGCAGGCAGGGCCTGTTCCACACACACACACAGAAGCAGGCAGGGTCTGTCCCACACTCGCACACAGAAGCAGGCCGGGCCTGTCCCACACCCACACAGAAGCAGGCAGGGCCTGTCCCACACACACACACACACACACACACACACAGAAGCAGGCGGGGCCTGTCCCATACACACACACACACACACAGAAGCAGGTAGGGCCTGTCACACACGCACACACATACACACACACAGAAGCGGGCAGGGCCTGTCCCACACACACACACATACACACACATACACACACACACACACAGAAGCAGGCAGGGCCTGTCCCACGCTCGCACAAAGAACAGGCAGGGCCTGTCCCACGCTCGCACACAGAAGCAGGCAGGGTCTGTCCCACGCACACACACAGGAACAGGCAGGGTCTGTCCCACGCACGTCTACAGAAGCAGGCAGGGCCTGTCCCACACACACACACACAGAAGCAAGCAGGGCCTGTCTCTCACACACACACACACACACACACACACACACACACACACACACAGAAGCAGGCAGGGCCTGTCCCACACACACACACACACACACACACACACACACACACACACAGAAGCAGGCAGGGCCTGTCCCACACACGCACACACAGAAGCAGGCAGGGCCTGTCCCACGCACGCACACAGGAGCAGGCAGGGCCTGTCCCACACACACACACAGAAGCAGGCAGGGTCTGTCCCACGCACGTCTACAGAAGCAGGCAGGGCCTGTCCCACACACACACACAGAAGCAAGCAGGGCCTGTCTCTCTCTCACACACACACACACACACACACACACACACACACACACACACACACACACACACAGAAGCAGGCAGGGCCTGTCCCACACACACACACACACACACACACACACATACAGAAGCAGGCAGGGCCTGTCCCACACACGCACACACAGAAGCAGGCAGGGCCTGTCCCACGCACGCACACAGAAGCAGGCAGGGCCTGTCCCACACACACACACAGAAGCAGGCAGGGCCTGTCCCACGCACGCACACAGAAGCAGGCAGGGCCTGTCCCACACACACACACAGAAGCAGGCAGGGCCTGTCCCACGCACGCACACAGAAGCAGGCAGGGCCTGTCCCATGCGCGCACACAGAAGCAGGCAGGGCCTGTCCCACACACACACAAGCAGGCAGGGCCTGTCCCACACACACACACACACACACACACAAGCAGGCAGGGCCTGTCCCATGCACGCACACAGAAGCAGGCAGGGCCTGTCCCACACAAACACACACAGAAGCAGGCAGGGCCTGTCCCACACACACACACACACACACACAGAAGCAGGCAGGGCCTGTACATGCACACCCACAGAAGCAGGCAGGGCCTGTCCCATGCACGCACACAGGAACAGGCAGGGCCTGTCCCACGCGCGCACACAGAAGCAGGCAGGGCCTGTCCCACACACACACACAGAAGCAGGCAGGGCCTGTCCCACGCACGCACACAGAAGCAGGCAGGGCCTGTCCCACACACACACACAGAAGCAGGCAGGGTCTGTCCCACGCATGTCTACAGAAGCAGGCAGGGCCTGTCCCACACACACACACACAGAAGCAAGCAGGGCCTGTCACACACACACACACACACACACACACACACACACACACACACAGAAGCAGGCAGGGCCTGTCCCACACACGCACACACAGAAGAAGCAGGGCCTGTCCCACGCACGCACACAGAAGCAGGCAGGGCCTGTCCCACACACACACACAGAAGCAGGCAGGGCCTGTCCCACGCACGCACACAGAAGCAGGCAGGGCCTGTCCCACACACACACAGAAGCAGGCAGGGCCTGTCCCACGCACGCACACAGAAGCAGGCAGGGCCTGTCCCATGCGCGCACACAGAAGCAGGCAGGGCCTGTCCCACACACACACAAGCAGGCAGGGCCTGTCCCACACCCACACACACACAAGCAGGCAGGGCCTGTCCCACGCACGCACACAGAAGCAGGCAGGGTCTGTCCCACACACACACACACAGAAGCAGGCAGGGCCTGTCCCACACACACACACACACAGAAGCAGGCAGGGCCTGTACATGCACACCCACAGAAGCAGGCAGGGCCTGTCCCATGCACGCACACAGGAACAGGCAGGGCCTGTACATGCACACACAAACGAACAGGCAGGAGGAAGGAGGGCGAGAGGAAGGAAGGCAGGAGGAAGGAGGGCGGGAGGAAGGAGGGCGGGAGAAAGGAGGGCGGGAGGGAGGAAGGAAAGGGAGAGGAAGGAAGGGGGGATGGATGTGGGAGGGGGAGGAGAGGTGGGGGAGGACAGTAGGGAGAATGGAGGGAAAGGGGGGAAAGAGGGGGAGGGGGAAAGAGGGGGAGGGGGAAAAGAGGGAGGGGGAAAGAGGGGGGGAAAGAGGGGAGGGGGGAAAGAGGGGGAGGGGGAAAGAGGGGGAGGGGGAAAGAGGGGGGAAGAGGGGAAAGAGGGGGGAAGAGGGGGCAAGAGGGGGAAAGAGGGGGAAAGAGGGGGAAAGAAGGGGGTAAGAGGGGGAAAGGGGGGAAGGGGAAGAGGGGGAGGGGGAGGGGGAAGAGGGGGAGGGGGAAGGGGGAAGGGGGAAAGGGGGGAAGAGTGGGGGAAAGAGGGGGAGGGGGAAGAGTGGGGGAAAGAGGGGGAGGTGGGAAAGGGGGGAAGAGTGGGGAAAGAGGGGGGGGGGGAAAAGGGGGGGAAGGGGAAGAGGGGAAAGAGGGGGGAGAAAGAGGGGGAGGGGGAAGAGGGGGAGGGGGAAGAGGGGGAGGGGGAAAGAGGGGGAAAGGGGAAAAGGGGGAGGGGGAAAGGGGGGAGAGGGGGAGGGGGAAAGAGGGGGAAGAGGAGGAGGAAGAGGGGGAGGGGGAAGAGGGGGAGGTGGGGAAGAGGGGGAGGTGGGGAAGAGGGGAGAGGGGAAGAGGGGGAGGGGAGAGGGGAAGAGGGGGAGGGGAGAGGGGAAGAGGGGGAGGGGGAGCGAGGGGGGAAGGGGGGAGGTGAGGGGGAGGGGGCAAGAGGGGGAGGGGAAGGGGGGATGGAGGGAAGAGGGGGAGGGGAAGGGGGGAATAGGGGACGGGGGAAGAGTGGGAGGGAGGAAGAGGGGAGGGGAAGGGGAGGGGAAGGGGGAGGGGAAGAGGGAGGGGAAGAGGGAGGGGAAGGGGGAAAGAGGAGGGGAAAGAGGGGGAGGGGGAAGGGGGAGGGGTAGGGTAGGGGAGGGGGAGGGGAAGAGGGGAGTGGGGGAGGGGGAGGAGGGAGGGAGGAGGGGGGGTTGGAAGGAGGGGTTTGGAAGGAGGGATGGTTGGAAGGAGGGGGGGTTGGAAGGAGGGGGGTTGGAAGGAGGGGGTGTTGGAAGGGGTGGCGTTGGAAGGAGGGGGGTTGGAAGGAGGGGGGGTTGGAAGGGGGGGTGGAAGGAGGGGGTTGGAAGGAGGGGAGTGGAAGGAGGGGGAGTGGAAGGAGGTGGAGTGGAAGGCGGGGGAGTGGAAGGCGGGGGAGTGGAAGGTGGGGGGAGTGTAAGGAGGGGGGTTGGAAGGAGAGGTGGTGGTGGTAGGGGGAGGAAGGATAGGGGGAATGGGGGGAGGAGACGGGCAAGGGAGACAGGGGGAAAGGAGAGCGGAGGGGAAGGAGAGGTAGGGAAGGAGAGGGGAGATGGAGAGGGGGCGAAGCAGAGTGTGGGAAGGAGGGGGACGGAGGGGTGGAGGGAGGAGGGGAACGGAGGAGGGGGGCGACGGGGAGAGAATGAGAGTGTTCCTTGCAAGAGAAAGAGAGAATGTGTGCATGACAGAAAGAGAGTGTGTTCATGCACAAAATAGTGTGTTTTACAGAGTGTGTACACATGTGAGAAACAGAATGCGCGTGTGTGTGAGAGCAAGACAGACTGTGTATGTGCAAGAGAGAATGTGTGAGAGAAAGAGAGTTTGTGCATGAGAAAGTGTGTACACATGAGAGTGCGTTCCTGCACGCAAGAGAGAATGAGAGACAGCAAGTGTGTGCATGCGAGAGAGAGAGTACATGACAAAGAAATTGTGTGCATGCGTGAAAGAGAGAGTGTGTTTGAGAGTGTACATCTGTGCAAGAGTGTGAGAATGTGTGCACATGAGAAAGAGAGTAAGCACGTGTACAAGAGCAAGAGAGATTGTATGTGCAAGAGAGAATGTGTGAGAGAAAGAGAGTTTGTGCATGAGGGAGAGAGTGTTCCTGCACATAAGAGAGAGTGCATGTGACAGGAAGACAGTGTGTGCGCATGCGTGTGAGTGTGTGTGCATGTGCGAGAGTGTGGTTGACAGAAAGCGAGAGAGAGTGTGTGAATATATGAGAATGAGTGTGTTTGTGCGACAGAAAATGTGCATGTGAAAGAGAGCACGTGTGACTGTGCAGCAGAAAGACAGCGTGAGCGTGCATGAGAGGAGAATATGCAAACATGAGAGGTGTGCGAATGTGAGAGTGTGCATGTGCGAACGCGCAAGAGAGAGCGTGAGAGAGAGGGCTTGCGAGAGGGTGATTGCGTACCTGCATGAGAGAAAGAGAGTGCATGCATGCAAGAGAGTGCATGCAGACGCAAGAAAGAGTGCGTGTATATGAGAGAGAGTGCATGCGTGCGAGAAAGAAAGTTTATGCGTGCGAGAGACAGTGCGTGTGTGCAAAAGACAGAGAATGTGCACATGCACCTGAGAGATAGTGTGCGCACTTGTGAGAGGGAAGATTTGAGCATGTGACTGAGAAAGAGAGTGAGCGTGTGCGAGACATAGTTTGCACATGCATGAGAGAGATCGTGTGTGAATGAAAGAGAATGTGAGAGTGAGAGAGGAAGTGTGTGCATATGTGAAAGGGTGTGTGCCAGCGACAGTATGTGTGTGTAGAAGAGAACGAGCGTGATTGTGTGCATGTGAGAGACAGAGTGCGCTTGTGTGAAAAAGAGTGCGTTTGCACATGCACAAGAGAGGGAATCTGCGTGCGCGTAAGAGAGAATGAGTGTTCGCGCATGAGAGAGAGTGGGTTTGCATGCGCAAGAGAAAGATTGTCTGCGTGTGCAAGTGTGCACATACACGAGATAGAATTTGTGTGTATGCAAGAAAGCGTGTGCGCATGTTAGAAAGAGTGTGCGCATGAAAGATTGTGTGCACACAAGAGAGGAAGGAAGTGCATGCATGTGAGAGAGGGTGTGAAAGGAAGAATGTGTGTATGCACTTTCTGTGTGAGTGTGCCAGAGAGTGAGAGTGAAAGAGAGAGTTTGCAAGAGAGAGAGAGAGAGAGAGAGTGTGTGTGTGTGTGTGAGAGAGAGAGAGAGAGAGAGCAAGTGTGAGAGATGGTGAATCTGAGGCTGTTGTCGGTGTGTGTCAGAAAGTGTGCGTGTGTGACTGAGAGAGTATATGGAAGTGCGTGCGAGAGAGAATGAGTGAGTGAAAATGTGTGTATGTGAGTGAGACAGAGTGTGTGTGTGAGAGACAGAGAGAAACCACGTGTGTGAGTGAGTGAGAGAGAGAGAGAGGGAGAGAAAGATTGTGATAATGTGTCTGAAAATGTTTGAGAGTGCATTTGTGAGCGAATGTGTTAGCTTGTGCACATCAGTGTGGATGTCTGCGAGTGTGAGAGTGTATGTGTATGAAAGACTGAATGTGGTGTGTGAGGGTGTGTGTGTGTGTATACACATGGAAGAGCGAGTGAATGGGAGTGATGGACATTGTACGGTTTGTGGATCATTCCAGGACCATTACATAAACACGTGATTTACTGTCACATTATGGAATGATGGCATTGACACTGAAACTGTGCATCAGGTGGACACACACACACAGGCATGGTCTCACTCTGTCACACACAGACATTTCTGTGATGATACTTGAGCTCAGACCCTCACTGACTCTCTCCCCCCCGCCCCCCGACAAATCCTGTGCACAGTGCCTATATTGTGAGAGTGTGTGTGTGCGTGTGTAGGGCGAGAGGGGGTGTTGGGGAGCAATGGGAGCAGAGATGAAGAAATGTGGCTGTTTATTAGCAGGCACGTGTTCCATGTTTTAAATTCCCAAACTCTGCCAGTATCTTTGAGAAAGGGAAAAGAAATAAAAGATTGAAAATCAAGTTAGAAATGGCTGTATGTCGAGCAGGGCAGGGGGAGGGGGGGGGGAGGAAGAGAGAGAGAGAGAGAGACAGACAGACACAGGGGCAGAGAGACATGGGGACAAAGAGCGACAGAGAGGGAGACAGAGAATTAGATTTTGGGAATCACACATACAGCAGGAAAATCCCAAGAGATCCTCAGCAAATATCCCCCTCTCTATGTCTCAGGATGTCTACCTACAGTCAGGCTCTTAGACACTAGTGTGAGCCCAATGTTTAATATTTTCAAACTGAAGTCATATTTGACCCAATAATGCAGGGCTCTGGTGGTATACACACACACACACACACACACACACACACACAAACACACACACACACACACAGTTTCACAGGGATATGGAATGACCACAATATATTTGGATTTTCAAATATTATGGCTCCCTTAAAGAATCCCTGGATGTCAGATGAACACAGGACATTCACACACCTGGGTCAGGCTCCAGAGTCACCTCCCTCCAACACGGAGAGGCTCCAGGATCACACTCTGGATTGGAGTCAGATGCTGTATTTGGAAGCAGGACATGGCACATGGAATTAGGACGACTGTCCACATGGATGTTCAAAACCAGCAGTCTACGGGGAATCAGAACAGAACAGAGTGAATCAAACAGAGAACTTTGTGTTGCATTTGTAGAGTCCTTCCATGTTTGTTGTGTGTGTGCGCACGTGTGTGTGTGCATGTGTGCGCGTGTGTGTGTGCATGTGTGTGAGTGAGAGTGTGTGCGTGTGTGTGTGTGAGTGAGAGTGTGAGTGAGTGAGTATGTGTGCGTGTGTGTGTATGTATGAGTGAGTGTGTGTGTGTGTGTATATGAGTGAGTGAGAGTGTGTGTGAGTGAATGAGAGTGTGTGTGCGTGCGTGTGTGTGTGAGTGAGAGTGTGTGCGTGTGTGTGTATGAGTGAGAATGTGTGAGTGAGAGTGTGTGTGTATGAGTGAGAGAGAGAGAGAGATGGACTGAGTGACTGTCTGTGACTGTAATATGGGCAGTTTAAATACAATGCAGAGGGAGCTTATCTCTGGATCTAACACCTTACAGTCCCTGTCCTGGCAGTGTTTAATGGGGGACAGTGGAGAGAAATCTTTACTCTGCATCCAAATATATGTCCCTCTCCTGGGAGTAGCCAATAGGACATTGTAGTGGGAAGTTTACTCTGTATCTAACTCTGTGCTGACACTTGACCTGGGAGTGCTTGATGGGACAGTGTAGAGGGATCTTTCCTCTGTATGTGAACCCATTCTCCCCAGACTCTGGGAGACTCAGATGGAGAAGGTGTAGAGGGACACATGCTCTCTATCTAACCCAGTGATGGACTCCCCAAGTTCCCACTCTTTCTTGCCTCTCTCTATTTATAAAGTCAATGTGAGTGCTCGGCTAACATGAAATGGCTGCCACCAACATCCCGAAAATGGATGACACCTTCGGAATCTTTTATCCTGGTTTCACAGATTGAAACAGCCCCTCATAGTTGGTACAGGATAATCTCTCAGCCTCTTGCAGATGGTATACAGTGAGATGGGAAGCGATGGTGTTTGGATATTCGACTAAGAAGGGACAATGCAGACTAAATGGTACAATGTTAATCTGGGGGCAGGAACAGAGAAGGATTCAGTTATGGATCAAGAATTCTGTCAGCACAGGAGAGGGGAACATGTCTCAAAAGCACATCTGAAATTGGGCGAAACCATCACATTGGCTTTCTGCGATTTGTGTACAAAGATCTGCTGCGAGTATTTGTTGAGTTTAGGGTAGAGGCATGTTTACTCTGGATCTAACCCAGCGTTGTCCCTGTCCTGGGAGCATTTGATGGCCCAGTGGAGAGGGAGATTTACTCTGTATCTCACAGTGCAGTGTCACTGTCCTGGGAGTGTTGGCGGGGGTACAGTGTAGAGAGAGCTTTACTCTGTATCTGACCCCATTCTCCCCAGACTCAGAGATTCAGATGGAGAAAGTGTCCAGAGACATTCATGGTGTTGCCCTGAGTGTGTTTGATGGGGACAGGATCAGGGTGATTTCACTAATACCTAACCCCAAGTAGTTTTGCCCATTCACCCAGTCTATCATTCTGCCTTTCTAATTGATGGTAGGGTCAGAGAATTTTAGTTGTTAGTGGGGGATAAATGTTTCACATTTTCAAACTGCATAGATGTTGCCAGTCTCTCTTGCATTTCCCTATTTATAAAGTCAACGTCAGTTCTGTACTCATATATAATGGTGGCTGTGGAAAAATCTAAGATGTCCACCTAACCCATTTGGATCAGGAATGCTTTCAGCAAGGGAGGGGGGGTGGTAATGTCTCAAAAGCCATTTCCATTCATTGATCCCAGCAGAGGTTGGAAATAGAGACAGCTCTCTGAAGGTGATTAAAATGCAACTTCCAGAACCTGTTTACAGTGAATGCGGAGAGACAATGTCACATTCCAGCGAGGTCTGTCTTACCTTCCAAGCTGCTAATATCTGAGAGACACATGATTTACAAAACCCGAAACAGCTCAGCCACTGAATTGTAGATTTGCAGCTTTGGGTCAGAATCCTACCTGGCTAGGGCTCTGACCAATAAAGGAAAGCATACCAGACACCTCCTTCTTTGTCCTATCCACCTGCTACTCTACTTTCAAGGAGCTATGAACCTGCACTCCAAAGTCTCTTTGTTTAGCAACACTCCCTCAGATATTAGCATTAAGTGTATAAGTCGTGCTAAAATTTGCTTTCCCAAAATGCAGCACCTTGTGTTTATCTAAATTCAACTCCATCAAGTGGAATATAATTGAAGGTTTTGGAGTGTTTTTTAAACATGCAAGTCACACATACATGGGAGTGAGTTACATGTTGGAATCTAATCGAGGGAGTTCCGGGTGAAGCATATAATACCTACAGTGGGGAAACAAGCCCTTCAGACCAACAAGATCACACCGATCCTCAGGAGAATAACCCATCCAGAACCATTTCCCCACGTTTACCCCTGACTAATGCTCCTCACCTATACATCCCTGGGTTGGATGGTTAAATCATGGAATAACAGATACCCAGGAGTGTGATACAGACTGGAAACTAATCAAAGGATTCGGGTGATTAGTGTACAGAGTCCCTTCTAAATGGAAGCCAGTTACAAATTGGAATTTTATCAAGGGGATTTGGGACGATTCTATGTAGAATAACAGATACCCAGGAGTGAGCTGCGGACTGCAATCAAATTGTGGGGCTTTAGTGACTTTTATATAGAGCAACTGGATATGAGAGGGAAGAACCCAGAGGAGAAATTACCCATCATGGACCAACTCAAAAAGGAGCTGAGCCAGACAGGATTCACCTGCTGTATGTGGAGGTTTCCATGTGTTCTGAAAGATGGGAGAGAAATAGACAGATACTAACATTGGAAGTTAACCATCACTCAACAACATTTAGGAGGACTCATAATATGTCCCCAGATTTTACCAGGGATTGAAAAGGTTATTCTCAGATTATTATAAGATTATTGCAAGTCTGCACTGAACAATTAAAATTGACCTGCGATCAATTCCTTTTGCTGAAATATTTCCAAATCTTTTCTCATCCTCTTATGTGTTGAAGTCATAAACTATACTATTTTACTGACTCCCCACTATCCTACTTTTAAGACTATCGTCCTTTGTTTTCTCCTTTCACTGAAGAGATTAATATCCTTTTGTAACGCACTGCCATACTGGTTACAATGGTGTCTATCTCACACTGTCTCATTTATCTTCAATCCCGTTTAAAGACACTGAAACCAACAGACACACAAAGTTCCAGAAAGAGCTATGTTTAATTGTAGGTGCGTTAGTTTTCTTTTATTTGTAGACAACACACAATTTGAACCCACAGCAGGTCAGTCTGAGATTTGAGAAATCCTCGATTTTTGGCATGGGGCATGGCCACACAGGATTCTGATCCAAGGCTGCAAATCTACAATTCAGTGGCTGAGCTATCCCCATCAAACACACTCAGGGCAGCTCCATGCATGTGCCTCTAAACTTTCTCCATCTGAATCTCTCAGAGGCTGGGGAGAATGGGGGTCAGATACAGAGTAAATCTCCCTCTACACTGTTCCCCCACCAAATACTCCAGGATAGTGACACTGGGGTGTTAGATACAGAGTAAATCTCCCATCTATTATCCTACATATTAACCATCCAATCCAAACCCTGTTAAAATTGCCCATAATGTTCAGGGATGCGTAGGTGAGGTGCATTAGTGAGGTGTAAATGTGGGGAAATGGGTCTGGGTGGTTTATTCTTCTGAGGGTCGGTGTGGTCTTATCGGGCTGAAGGGATTGTTTTCCCACTGTTGGGATTATACGATTTACCACGAACCACCTAGGTAAGATTCCCATGTATGTTTAAAAACACTCCAAACCTTCAATTATATTCCACTTGATAGAGTTTAATTTACGTAAATGCGAGGTGTTGCATTTTGGGAAAGCAGATTTGAGCAGGACTTATACACTTGATGGTAAAGTCTGAGGGAGTGTTGCTGAACAAAGAGACTTTGGAGTACAGGTTCATAACTCCTTGAAAGTGGAGTTGCAGGTAGATAAGATAGTGAAGGCAGTGTTTTGTATGCTTTCCTTTATTGGTCAGAGTATTGAGTACAGGAGTTGGGAGGTCAAGTTGTGGCTGTACAGGACATTGGTTAGGCCACTGCTGGAATAGTGCGTGCAATTCTGGTCTCCTTCCTGTCGGAAATATGTTTTGAAACTTGAAAGGGTTCAGAAAAGATTTACAAGGATGTTGCCAGGGTTCGAGGATTTGAGCTACAGGGAAAGGCTGAATAGACTGGGGCTGTTTTCCCTGGAGCGTCGGAGGCTGAGGGGTGACCTTATAGAGGTTTATAAAATCATGAGGGGCATGGATCGGGTAAATAGACAAAGTCCCTTCCCTGGGTTGGGGGAGTCCAGACCTAGAGGGCATAGGTTTATGGTAAGAGGGGAAAGATATAAAAAGGACCTAAGGGGCAACTTTTTCACTCAGAGTGTGGTTCATGTATGGAATGAGCTGCCAGAGGAAGTGGTGGAGGCTGATACAATGACATCATTTAAAATGCAGCTAAATGGGTATATGAATGGGAAGATTTGGAGGGATATGGGCTAAGTGCTAGCAAGAGACTAGATTAGATTATGATATTTTGCATCAGTATTTACTATGGAGAAGAATATGGAAGATACAGACTGCCGGGAAATAGATGGTGACACCTTGGAAAATGTCCATATTACAAAAGAGGATGTGCTGGATGTCTTGAAACAGAAAGGTGGATAAATCCCCAGGACCTGATCATGTGTACCCGAGAACTCTGTGGGAAGCTAGAGAAGTGATTGCTGGGCCTCTTGCTGAGATATTTGTATCATTTATTGTCACAGGTGAGGTGCCGAAAGACTGGAGGTTGGTTAACGTGGTGCCACTGTTTAAGAAGGGTGGTAAGGACAAGCCAGGGAACTATAGACCAGTGAGCCTGACCTCGGTGGTGGGCAAGTTGTTGGAGGGCATCCTGATGGACAGGATGTACATGTATTTGGAAAGGCAAGGACTGATTAGGGATCGTCAACATGGCTTTGTGCATGGGAAATCATGTCTCACAAACTTGATTGAGTTTTTCGAAGAAGTATAAAGAAGATTGATGAGGGCAGAGCGGTAGATGTGATCTATATGGACTTCAGTAAGGCATTCGACAGGGATTCCCATGGGAGACTGGTTAGCAAGGTTAGATCTCATGGAATACAGGGAGAACTAGACATTTGGATACAGAACTGGCTCAGAGGTAGAAGACAGAGGGTAGTGGTGGAGGGTTGTTTTTCAGACTGGAGGCCTGTGACTAGTGGAGTACCACAAGATTCGGTGCCGGGTCCTCTACTTTGTCATTTAAATAAATAATTTGGATGTGAGCATGAGGTACAGTTAGTAAGTTTGCAGATGACACCAAAATTGGAGATAGTGTGGACAGATTACAACAGGATCTTGACCAGGTGGGCCAATGGGCTGAGAAGTGGCAGATGGAGTTTAATTCAGATAAATTTGACGTGCTGCATTTTGGGAAAGCAAATCTTAGCAGAATTTATACACTTAATGATAAGGTCCGAGTGTCGCTGAACACAGAGACCTTGGAGTGCAGGTTCATAGCTCCTTGAAAGTGGAGTCGCAGGTAGATAGGAAAGTGAAGAAGGCATTTGGTATACTTTCCTTTATTGGTCAGGGTATTGAGTACAGGAGTTGGGAGATCATGTTGCGGCTGTACAGGACATTGGTTAGGCTACTGTTGGAAAATTGCTTGCAGTTCTGTTCTCCTTCCTATCAGAAATATGTTCTGATACTTCAAAGGGTTCCGAAAAGATTTACAAGGATGTTGCCAGGGTTGGAGGATTTGAGCTACAGGGAGAGACTGAACAGGCTGGGGCTGTTTTCCCTGGAGCGTCGGAGGCTGAGGGGGTGACTTTATAGAGGTTTATAAAATCATGAGGGGCAATGACAGAATAAATAGACAAAGTTTTTTCCTTGGGGTGGGGGAGTCCAGAACTACAGGGCATAGGTTTAGAGTGAGAGAGGAAGATATAAAAAGAGACCAAAGGAGCAACGTTTTCACACAGAGGGTAGTACGTGAATGAAAGGAGCTCTCAGAGGAAGTGGTGGAGGCTGGTACCACTGCAACATTTAAAATGTAGCTGGATGTGTATACGAATGGGAAGGTTTGGAAGGATATGTGCCAAGTGCTGGCAAAAGAGACTAGACTAGGTTAGGATATCTGGTTAGCATGGACGAGTTGAATGAAAGGGTCTGTTTAGATGCTGTACATCTCTATGACTCTGTGACTTTGGGACTCACTTCTGGTTATCTGTTATTCTGTATATAATTCATCTTGAACCCCTCGATTAGATTCCAGTCTGTAACTCACTCCGGGGGTATCTGTTATTCTGTATATAACCCACCCTGAACCCCTCGATTAGATTCCAGGCCGTATCTCACTCCCGGGGTATCTGTTATTCTGTATATAACCCACCCTGAACCCCTCGATTCGAATCCAGTCTGTAACTCACTCCGGAGTATCTGTTTATCTGCATATAACCCACCCTGAGCCCCTCGATTAGATTCCAGTCTGTAACTCACACTCAGGTATCTGTTATTCTGTATATAACCCACCCTGAACCCCTCGATTAGATTCCAGTCTGTAACTCCCTCCCGGGGTATATGTTATTCTGTATAAACCCGCCATAAATCTGGATGGGTATATGAATAGGGAAGGGTTTGGAGGGATTAGGGCCAGGTGCTGGCAGGTGGGACTAGATTGGGTTGGGATATCTGGTCGGCATGGACGGGTTGGACCGAAGGGTCTGTTTCCGTGCTATACATCTCTGTGACTGTACTATTATTAAATTTCACAGAGGAACAGCTCCGTGAATGTTATTACTCTGTGTCCTGTTTGTACAGATTCACTGATGTTAAGGCAACTGTCATTAATTGCCTTACCCTCCTCCCTGCCTGTCTATTTTATAGTGTGCACCAGATGTGCTCCATAATCCAACATTACATTTTAGTCTCAATGTTTAAGGCTGTAGATTCCCTCAGCTTTTCTTTCTGGTTGCCTCAGTATTGCCCCCATCCCCTTTTGGCCGCCTGACTGCTCTCCTCTGGGGTTGGAAAACGTGGTGCTGGAGAAAACACAGCAGGCCAGGCAGCATCCGAGGAGCAGGAGAATCAACGTTTCGGGCATAAGCCCTTCTTCAGGAATGAGGCTGGTTTGCCAAGTGGGCTGAGATAAAAGGTAGGGGGGAGGGAATTTGGGGGAGGGGTGCTGGTAATACGATAGGTAGAAGGAGGAGGGTGATAGGCCGAAGAGGGGGTGGGGGTGGAGAGGTCGGGAAAAAAATTGAAGGTCAAGAGGGCGGTGGTGAATCCGAGGGTTGGGACTGAGATAAGGTGGGGGGAGGGGAAATGAGGAAGTTGGAGAAATCTACATTCATCCCTTGTGGTTGGAGGGTTCCGAGGCAGAAGATGAGGTGCTCTTCCTTCAGGTGTTGTGTGGCCAGGGTCTGGTGATGGAGGAGGCCAAGGACCTGCATGTCATTGGCGGAGTGGGAGGGGGAGTTAAAGTGTTGAGCCAAGGGGTAGTTGGGTTGCTTGGTCCGGGTGACCCAGAGGTGTTCCCCGAAACGTTCTGCAAGTAGGTGGCCTGTCTCCCTAATGTAGAGGAGGCCACATCGGGTGCAGCGGATGCAATAGATGATGTGTGTGGAGGTGCAGGTGAATTTGTGGCGGATATGGAAGGATCCCTTGGGGCCTTGGAGGGAGGTGAGGGGGGAGGTGTGGGCAACAAGTTTTGCATTTCTTGTGGTTGCAGGGGAAGGTGCCGGGAGTGGAGGTTGGGTTGGTGGGGGCTGCGGACCTGACAAGGGAGTCACGGAGGGAGTGGTCTCTCCTGAATGCTGATAGGGGTGGATAGAGAAATATATCCCTGGTGGTGGGGTCTGTCTGGAGGTGGCGGAAATGACGGGGGATGATACAATGTATCTGGAGGTTGGTGGGGTGGAAGGTGAGGACCAGTGGGGTTCTGTCCTGGTGGCGATTGGAGGGGCGGGGTTCAAGGGCGGAAGTGCGGGAAGTGGAGGAGATGGGGTGGAATCAGCACAGGACTTTTTCTGTGCCAACTAAATATAATCCTTCCGTTTCAAAGGGCTTTCATACATATATAGTAGAGAAATGTTGAAAGATACATTCTTAGTTTTGTTAGAATGCAAGTTCCTTCGATCCCAGGCAAACAAGTAAAGCAAAAGGTTTTAGACAAAAGAAAATTTCTAGATATTCAGGAAATGGTGAGAAGGTGAATGCGAGAACAGTTACCTGGTATGAGGCTCCGCTGTCAAATGTGAACAGAGATCGCTTTCTATTTATGGCACAATTACAAGGTTTTGTTTGTGTCATAGCAGTTGATCAGAAAGGTGACTCCATTTTCAGGCAGAGTGGTGCCAACTGACCAGGCACTCTTTACTTGGTGTCTCTGAATTCTAACTGTCACCAATAGTTTTGAATATTAAAATAGTTCTGACAAATCAAGGATGGGGAATAAACTAAGAAACTACTTGCTGTCAGTTCACTAATATGATGTAGAGATAAACATTCTTAGCAGGATTTGTACACTTAATGGTAAGGTCCTAGGGAGGGTTCCTGAACAAAGAGACCTTGGAGTGCAGGTTCAGAGCTCTTTGAAAGTAAAGCCGCAGGTAGATAACATAGCGAAGAAGGTGGTTGGTATGCTTTCCTTTATTGGTCAGGATTTGGAGGTGCTCATATTGGATTGGGATGTACAAAGTTGAAAATCACACAACACCAGGTTATAGTCACAATATGTTTATTTGAATTGAATTTATTGTCACGTGTACTGAGGCATAGTGAAAAACTTTGTCTTGCAAGCATTATAGGCAGATCACATAATTAAATAGCATAAATAGTAAATAATAGTGCACAGTCGCAAAAATAAAAAACACAGGTACAGGCAAATGCTAAAAGTTTGAGTCCGTTCAATATTCTAACAACAGTAGGGTAAAAACTGTTTCGAAACCAGCTGGTGCGTATGTTCAGGCTTCTATACCTTCTCCTCTGATGGGAGAAGATGCCGGGAAGGGATGAATCTTTGAGAATGCTGGCGGCCTTTCCTTGACAGCGGGCCTGGTAGGTGGATTCTATGGATGAGAGGTTGGCCTTTGTGATTGCCCAGGCCAAGTTCACCACTCTCTGTAACCTTCTCCGATCTTGAATAGTAAGGTTACCTTACCAGGTAGTGAAACATCCAGATAGAACGCTCTCGATGGCGCACCTATAAAGGTTGGTAAGGGTATTCGCTGTCATTCCAATTTTTTCAGCTTCCTGAGGAAGAAGATAACCACTTGATGCAGGAGCAGCGCTCTGCAACCTAAAGCTTCCAAAAAAACCTGCTGGACTATAACCTGATATTGTGTGATTTTTAACTTTATTGGTCAGAGCACTGAGTATAGGAGTTGGGAGGTCATATTATGGTTGTGGGTTCGGCCACTTTTGGAATATTGCATACAATTCTGGTCTCCCTCCTATCAGAAGGATGTTGTGATATTTGAAAGGGCTCAGAAAAACATTACAAGGATGTTGCCAGGGTTGGAAGATTTGAGCTACAGGGAGAGGATGAATAGGCAGTGACAGAGACACAGTGGGGTCAGTAAGCTCTGCCCTGGGACAGTGACAGAGCCACAGTGGGGTCAGTCTGCTGTCGTACCCCCTTCCATTTGTGGATGAGATGGTAATGCCTTTCCTCATGCCAGCATCATGTCACTGTTTCGGAGTTGGGGCATTTGTTAAGGTTCTACAGGATGTTGGTGAGGCAGCTTCTGAATTAATGTGTGCATTCTAGTCACCCTGTTATAGGAAGGATATTATTAAAATGGAGAGAGCTCAGGAAAGATTACCCAAGATGTTGCCAGGAAAGGAGGATTCAAAGACAAAAAGAAGTCGATAAGATTTGGACTGCTTTCACCAAAGCACTGAAGGTTGAGGGGTGACGTTATTGAGGTTCATAAAACCATAAGGGTAATTCATAATGAGAAAGACAAGAGATGCCCCCCCCCCCCTCCTCCGGGGATAGTGGAGTTCAAAACTCGTGGTTTATCATTAAATTGAAAGGAGAAAGATTTAAAAAAGAATAAGGGGCAACGTTTATACACAGAGAGGGGTTCGCATTTGGAATGAATTGCCAGAGAAAGTGATTTGACCTATTATTGTTTCATTACCCTCAGTATATTGAAATGTTTTGTGTTGCATGCAATACAGGCAGATGATACGATCCAAAGTTCGTAAGGGTAATACAACAGAGAAAGCAATATAATGTTTGCAGCTGCTGAGAAAGTGCACAGAGAGTTAGATCAACATTAAGTTTGAAATCTCCATTCAGAATGCTGTTTCCACACTGTAGGTAATCTAATCTAATTCTAGCCACGGCAGGGAAGAAGCTGTTCTTCAATCTGTTGCTTCATGCATCGCCTCTCTGACGGCAAAGCTGGAAGAGATTATGACTGAAGTAGAGGTGTCTTCCATTCCGTGGGCTTTCTCCCAAGGCAGCGAAGAAACTCAAGCATTTGAGCTTTTGGGAGCAGGCTGAATGGCCTGAGGCTATTTCTTATGGAGCATCAGAGACTGAGGGCTGACCTTATCGAAGTTTATAAAATCGTGAGGGGCATGGCGAGTGTGAATAGCCAAGGTCTTTTCCCTGGGGCAGGGGATATCCAAAACCAGGTGTCATAGTTTTAGGTTGAGAGGGGAAAGATTCAAAAGGGACGTTACGATCAAGTTTTCACCCAGAGAATGGTGCGTGTATTGAATGGAGTGCCAGAGGATTTGCTGAAGATTGGCTCAATAACAAAACTTAACAGACATCTGGATGGGTATAGTAATAAGAAGGGTTTAGAGGGATATGGGTCCAATGCTGGCAAATGGGGCTACATTAATTTAGAACATCTGGTCAGCATGGACGAGTTGAACTGAAGGGCCTGTTTCCATGCTGTACAGGTCTATGACTCTATAAGGCAATGGTTGGAAGGTTGGCTTGAATAATGGACTGTGTTTACAACCCTCTGTAATTTCTTATGACCCTGGGCAGAGCAGCTGCCATACCAAACTGTGATGGATCAGGATACAAGGCTTTCTGTGGTGCATCTGCAAAAAGTGGAAAAAGTCTTCATGGATATGCTAAATTGCCATGGCCACCTGCGGAACTAGAGGCATTGTTGTGCTTTCTGAACTGTCACGTCAATGTGGTGGACGAGGACAGATCGTTCATGATTGTTACTCCTTGGAACTAGATGCACTAGACTACTTGCACCTCAGCTCTATTGATGTAGACAGAGGCAAACCTCCTCTCAATGTTCTGAAGTCAATGGCCAGCTCTTTCATTTTGACGTTTAGGTAGAGATTGCTGTCTTCACACCACACCACCAATCACCTCATCTCTTTCCAGCGTTCTGTCTCGTCATTGTTTAAGATCCACCCTACAACGGTGGTGTCAACAGTGAAGTTGCCAATGGAGATAGAATGAAATTTGACCACACAGTCATGAGTGTGCAGGGAGTATAGAAAGCTGCTGAGTAAACAGATTTGCAGGCTGCCATCTTGAGGATTAGATTGCTAAGTCTGGAAACAGGCCCTTTGGCCCAACAAGTCCACACCGACCCGCCGAAGCGCAACCCACCCAGACCCATTCCCCGAAATTTACCCCTTCACCTAACACTATGGACAATTTTGCAAGGCCAATTCACCTAAGCTGCACATTTTTGGACTGTGGGAGGAAACTGGAACACCCGGAGGAAACCCACACAGACACGGGGGGAATGTGCAAACTTGAGGCAGGAATTGAACCCGGGTCTCTGGCGCTGTGAGGCAGCAGTGTGAACCATTGTGCCACCGTGCCAGTGGAGGAGGTGGTGTTACCTGTTCACACCGATTCTGTTCTGTGTGTCAGTAAGTTGAGAATCCAGTTACAGAGAGCGGAGCAGAGACCCGGGCCTTGGAGTTTGAATATTTGGTTGGAATTATAGCGTATCAAGTTTTAGTCAATGATTATGAGCCTGACAGAGATAGTCTTGTTATCCAAATGTTTCAAGAATGAGTGTAAGGCCAGGCAGACAGCCTGAAAGTTGTGGATGCAAGTCGAGTTACAATGATTAAAGATATTTGAATACGTTCATGAATATGATGAACCAGGCCAGACCCCCGTAAATCAAATCAAGAAGGTAGCCCAGGTCCTAACTTTTCTCATTGTTTTAAGCAGATGTAAGGTAAACATTCCAAAGCAACGTAACTGGTCAAACTACTCGGTTTTAAGCAAAGCAGAATTTATTCACACACAAAGAAAAACAAATTCAATTTAGAATACACTAATTATTTGCAAACCCAACCGACACAAAAACTCAACTTAATAAAGAGCTGTTCCGATTTCCTGCAATATCCCATGTCATCCCCTTGGCAAACGGTTAAATTCAATGATAGTTTCTTACAGGAGAGAGATGAAGGCTCAGCATGGAGTCTCTTTTCCCCAGCAGCTGTTTCTCTGGGCCTGCAGCTGAAACTTGACCAGCAGCTTTCAACAGACTGCTTGGGAAAACCAAATCAAATCAAACCCAACCTCAAAGTGGGAGTTGGAAGCTGGGAGCTGACTGGAGGAGCTGGCACTTGGAAGCGGAGTTTTTGAGTGACTGGGAAAGGCTCACCCAGCATCGCAGCCGAGTCTGCAGGGGCTGACTGAACCTCCCAATCACTGCCCATTTCAATTCCCCCAAACACTCCCTTTCCAACATGACCATCCTTGGCCTCCTCTCTTGCCAAAACAAGCCACATTCCCTGTTGGAGGAACAACAGCTTATCTTCTACCTGGGAACACTACAGGCTGGAGAACTCAACATTGTATTCTTCAATTTCAAATAACCTCCTTCTCCACCCGTCGACTTATCTCCCATCTCCTCCCTGTCACTGCTCTCTATAACCAACTGGGTTTATTCCTCCCATTGAATTTTGGGGAGTCTAATTCTACAGCGAACTGTATTGTAAATGGAAGAGCCTTGGTGAAGTTGATGAGCAAAGAGATCTGGGAGTTCAGGTCCATTGTACCCTGAAGGTTGCTGCACAGGTGGATAGCGTGGTCAAGAAGGCACATTGTATGCTTGCCTTCATCAGACGGGCTATTGAGTATAAGAGCTGGCAGGTCATGTCAAAATTATAAAAGGCATTGGGTCGCCCTATTTAAAATACTGTGTACAGTTCTGGTCACCACATTCCCGAACGAATGGGACACTTTGGAGTGGGTGCAGAAAAGGTTTACGAGGATGTTGCCAGGTATGGAAGGTGCTAGCTATGAAGAGAGATTGAGTAGGTTCGGATTGTTTTCATTAGGAAAAAAGGAGATTGAGGGAGGACCTGATTCATGTTTACAAAATCATGAAGGGTATAGACCGGGTGGATAGAGATAAGCTTTTTTTTTCCCAGGGTGAGGGATTCAATAAGGAAAGGTCACGCATTCAAGGTGAGAGGTGCAAAGTTTAAGGGGGATGCACGCGACAAGTACTTCACACAGAGGGTGGTAAGAGCATTGCCAGCAGAGATGGTAGAGGCAGGCACGGTAGATTCATTTAAGAAGCATCTGGTCAGATGCATGAGGAGGTGGGGAGCAGAGGGATACAGATGCTTAGGAATTGGACGACAGGTTTAGACAGTGGATTTGCATCAGCTCAGGCGTGGAGGGCCGAAGGGCCTGTTCCTGGGCTGTAAATTTTCTTTGTTTTTCTATGTTCCCAGCTCTATCTACCGGTGCACAACTCCCCCAGTGATGAAGCACTGCCAGAGTTAACTCTGTGGGATGAGAGGGTGCAGGCAGGAAAGGAGGGGGTGTGAGACAAAGCAGCAGGTCAATAGTTTGGCTGGGCTGCCTCTGTCTATGCCTACTCTCTTGGAATAAGAGCCATAGGTATTTTCAAACTGATCAAATTCCTTTAGTCTTTGAGTTTTCCATTTGTTCAATGCAAAAATATCAATTTGCAATTGCCAGGAACCAAACCCAGGTTGTCTGCCTGGAACACGGCTTTACTAACCATGATAGCATCATCACTGTACACTTTAACACAGCATAATCCCAAACAGACTTAAAATGTACTTCATCGCGACAAAATAAAGAGAGTGGATGTTGATCCACTAAAGATTATTTTAGGTCAGATGACAATAACTTGTCTAAAGAGGTACTTTAAAAAAAAATCTCAAATAGGAGGGAGTGCTGGGTCACTGGAAAGGTGCAGAGAGTGAGTCAAGAGGTGCCTCTGGTTGGGCATTCCCCAGCAATGCATCAGCACAATCAATTGCTGATGAAAATAAATTTGCAATTGAATATACAGAATCCAAACAAGATATTATTTACTCTTTATATTAGAAGCTTACTTGAAAAGCTTTTTTCCATGTGTATATATGAGAGAATGCTGTGAGCCAGAGCGGACATGTGCCAATTGTTGGTTTTCCCACTCTGAACTTTCGTGAATAGCTCGCCTTTCATCTGGGTCATTTCTTTTATATCCACTTCACTCAATGAGAACTGATGACTTGGGATGAATTTATTTTTTGTCCAGTTCTAGTTACTCTTTCAGTTTTGTTTTTGTTTGTCAGTACCTAATATCTTATACTCGTTGTGAACAGTACTTTACACTGGCTTTCGCTTCTCCAATCTCTTTAGTTTTGCTCCTCAGATGAAATCATTCCTTGCCTGTCAGAAAAGGAGTGTTGTCATGTTGGCTAACGTGGTGCCACTATTTAAGAAAGATGGTAAGGAAAAGCCAGGGAACTATAGACCGGTGAGTCTGACATTGGTGGTGGGCAAGTTGGTGGAGGGAATCTTTTGGAACAGGATTTGCATGTATTTGGAAAGGCATGATCTGATTAGGGATAGTCAACATGTCTATGTGCATGGAAAATGATGTCTCACTTCCTTGAACGAGTCATTTTTTGAGTTTGTAGTGAAGAGGATTGTTGAGGGCAGAACAGAGTGCGCCACCAATATGGACTTCAGTACAGATTACAACAAGGTTCCTCTTGGTAGACTGGTTAACAACATAAAATCACATGGAATATAGGGAGAACCAGCCATTTAGATGCAGAACCAGCACAAAGACAGAAGACGGATGGTGTTGGTGAAGGGTTGCTTTTCAGACTGAAGGCCGGTGACCAGTGGCATGCCATAAGGATCGGTGCTGGGTCCACTACTTTACAAAGATGAGTTGAATAATATTGGAGGAAAAGTCAATATGTTTGCCGGTGACTCCAAAACTGGAGGTGTAATGGACTCTGAATAAGGAAACCTCAGAGTGCATTGGGATCTTCATCAGGTGGGCCAGTGGGCAGAGGAATGGCACATGGAGTGTCATTTAAATAAATTCTAGATGCTGCTTTTTGGAAAGGCAAATCTGGCCAGAACTTATCCAATTAATGGTAAGGTTCTCAGGGGTGCTGCTTAAATAAAAGGAGACGTTAGACTGCAGATTCATCCTTCCTTGAAAGTGGAGTCACAGGTAGATTGGACAGTGAAGTAGACGTTTGGTATGTTCTCCTTCATTGGTCAGCGCACTGTGTATAGGAGTTGTGAAGACATGTTGTGACTGTACAGGACAATGCTTCAGCCACTTTTGGAATACTGTGTGGAGTTCTGCTCTCGCTCCTACTAGAAGGATGTCATGCAACTTGGAAAAGTTCAGGAAATCTTTACAAGATGTTGCTAGGTTTAGAGGATTTGAGCTATAGGGAGAGGCTGAATAGGTTGTGGCTATTTTACCTGGAGCATTAGAATATGTGGGGTGACCTTCACAAGGTTTATAAAATGATGAGACGCATAGATAGGGTAAATAGGCACATTCTTTTTCCCTGAGATGGGGATATCCACAACTAGAGAGCATAGGTTTAAGAGGTGAATGAATTAAAAGCGACCAAAGGGACAACATTTCTCTGCAGATGATGTTGCGTGTATGGAATGAGCTGCCAGAGGAAGTGGTGGAGTCTGGTGCAATTACAACAGTTAAGAAGCATCTGGACGAGTATATGAATAAGAAAGGTTCAAAGGGATATGGGCTAAGTGATCAAATTGGACTAGATTATGTTCGGATATTTGGTCGGCATGTATGAGTTTGAAGGGTGCGTTTCCATCCTGTAAATCTCTATGATTATCTGGAAGAAATGCTGCTGCTCATCCCTCTCCTTTTGGTCCATACCTCACGTGGATTCCTCGCTTACATTAGTTGGTGCAACTCATGTTGGCTCTCAGTTGCTTGTTTTATTCATCAATTTAATTATTTTTAAAACTGGGTATTTCGTGGCATACTTTAACTGGTCTCTGAATTTCTTCTGCATCACCACATAAATAACTGCATTTGAGCAGCAACTTAGATTCCGCAGCATATATATAATTTGTAGAAAAAGAGGAAAAGCAGCAGGATCCAAGTGAGCAGCGAATCGAAGGCGAAATAAAATATACCCCAACCAGAGAAGAATGAAACTGGTGGATATGGCAAAAAGCAAAATCATAGAACTCTGTCTGCTGTCTACCTCTGGGTCGTTCTGTATTTTTCTCTGATCCCTCAGTCGCTTACGCACCTTAATGGCCTCGAAAATATGTTTGGCTGTCAGAGCGTTGATAAACAGAATGAAACTTAATGGTAAAAGAGGTGTTAACAAATTTTCAAAAAATTTAAAACTTTCCCAACGACGGTCTTTAAAATAACTGCGTCTTGTTGAACAATACCATGGAACATTGTTGATAACCACCCCAGGTTTAAATCGAAAGTAATTGGGAATGTTCTTCAAAGAAAAAAAAATGCACGTTGATGCTAGAACCCTCGTTGCAGTTTTCTCTGTGCAATACTGAGATTTCATCTCATGAAAACAAATGGCGACAAATCGATCAAAAGAAAAAGCAATGGTGAACCAGACAGAACAATCGATGGTCAATCTACTCAGGACACAGACTACACTACAAACAGGAGTGATGTCCAGGAAACACTGTGCATAATAATAACGTGGAAATTTGTAGAGTACAAAATTAAAAACGATGAACAGTAGATCAGACACTGCCATGGCCACCAGATAGCGAGTAGTGCATGTAGAAAGACCACACCTGCCCCGAGATAAGATTACAATAATCATGAGACAAACTGTAAGAGAGAAAAAGGAAAAAAAAGAGACTTGAAGACACTGATCAAACATTCCCTGTGTCTGAGCCCAGACTATAAGTAATTATACAAAGATAATTGCTGTCCTATGTCATGTGAAGTTTAAAAACTCTCAACTAAAAATTGCAAGCTTTCTCTAAATGAATCATTCAGTTTTTAAAAGACATAGGAAAAACACGGGCAACAGATTGCTCACAGAAACAAGGTCATGTAACTCAATTTTTTTTTGAGGGTTGTCCACAGTGGTTAATTTTACTTGCTTCACAGGTTACTCAGACTGGCTGGATTTCCTCATAAGACAACAACACCCACACAAAGGCACGGATTGCAACACGAAGATATTGTGTGTTGGAGCCTCGACAACTCCGATTGCCTCCACAATTGTATATCCTCATGTTATGAATGACAGGCATTGAATTTTCCACAGTTTAGATCAACAAATGATTAAACATTTAGCACTCCCCTTCTGTACATGAATGTACATTCTGAGAATTTGAAACATGAAAGTATTCAGCCATGAATCCAAACCCCCATGTCCCAAGTTGGGTACCCACAACAATCAGAAGAACTTTAACATTTATCCAAGAGTGTCCAATCCGACCCCCATCCAAATAAAATTTGAATCCATGCAGCATTGGTCATTGCAACTTTCCAGTTTGGCTATCACATATTTTGTTTGGGATTAAGGAATGCTTCCTGCCTGATGTTCAGGCTCAGGCGGCCAAGCTTCCCACTTAGACACTCTCCTTGTGAACAGAGATCCCCCTACCAGATTCAAATCTATCCTGGGTTAAACACCCCATAGATTACCCAGCACTCTCCATGGCGATCACCAGAATAGTATCACAGCTTGGCATCCGAGACTAATAATTCCGTTTGCAAATGGAGAGCCAAAGACCAAACAAATTCACAAGAGGGGAACTTCATATCGACTGTTATCGACTATTGGGGAACATCAAAGGACAATAGCAATGAAGGGCAACATGGGAAATATCCTGCTGTTCCAAATTGTTTGATCATCTGTCGGAGAGTTGCTGACTCAACTTTCCAGATCACAGAGTTTATCCGACTGAACTGTTCACCACAGTACCCATGCATGCTTTTACAAATGATACAACTCACATGCATTTTGACAATCACATAATTCAACCATGCACATCATAATTGGAACCCTGTGCACGACACCCCTCCCAGTAATCTGTCCTCACATCCCCCCACATATCCACTGACTGACGAATGCACACAGGATATGCCACCTTCATTGATCACTCCACTTCTCAGCTCACCCACTGACCACGTTGTATCTGGGCTCCCATTTGGAGCAAGCTGTTTGTGCAAGATCTACCCGGAAAATACCTTTACATCAAGGAATAGGAAACATCAGATATCATTAAGACTTGTTACAAAACCCATCTGATCTATAACAGGCTTTGAACTACCAGACAGAGAGTGGTCTTGCCAAATATTTTCCAGGACAAGTCAAGTCAAGGCCGGTGCTCAGCCAGACTTCATCAATATGTCCTCAGTACAAGTGCGTTTTAGAGAAATAGAACCCAGTATAGAGGAACGTACAATGCTGTACATTATTGAGGATCCTCCTAATTGACTAACCAATAGGTTTAAACTCAGTAAGTGAAGATACTGTCATCTGGCATCGGTATTTGCCTTGCTAAGTGGAAATAAAATAATTATCAGCCATAGGTAAAAAATAAGAATGATTAAATGTAGAGACTTATGCAAATTAAGTTGTTACAAGACTTACCAGGAATACCAACAATGGCAAGGATGGTGTCATACACCTTTTCAACCCTTTCCCTTAGAAGATGCATTTTGTTGCTTGTCAAACAACCTTTCCTTTCCTGCTGCTGGCAATTTGTTAGAATTGGAAGGTTTTTTTCGGGATTGGAGCTAACAGCTCCAGAGACCTTATTATATATTGTCTATATCTCCATGGGAAATCGCGATTAAGTCTTCATTAAAAAAAAATTCGACAAACAACCTACGACACCAGGTTTATTTGAATGATGTATCACTATGTTTGAGTACCCCATGGATTCATCTGAAGCTGCTCCGTCTCACATGATAATTGCATCTTATCTCCAAACAGAAATAACTGCATTTTTTCAAGCACTATCTGTCCCAGCAATATCTAAACATCTTTTGATATTCCTTTCATTGATAACCTTCATTTTGCTGTGGCTATTCAATCATTCTTTACCTCATCTTGTACAAATCCATGAGAGCTGTTCTACTGCACACTGCATTAACATTACCTTCCTTGTTAATTCAGTTTTACAAACCACTTAGAAAATTCAACCTGTGAACGAGCACCTCACTTTCATCAGATTTAAATTTCATCTGCCACTGATCTACTCATCTGAGCAATCATTGTCTTTCTAACTAACCTGAGATGTTTCTCCTCACTGTCAGTCACCTGGTCAATGTACGTGCAGACGTACTTAATGTCCCCAATCTGACCCTCCACCTACACCACGTCCTTCCCATCTCACTCCAAACACATCAATATCATTTATGAATATCAAAAACAATAAGGGACCTAGCACTGATCCCTGAGGTACACAACTGGACACCAGCCTCCAGTTATACAGACAGCCTCCAATCAACACCTTCTGCCTCCTCTGACTGAACCAATTTTGGAGTTAATTTGTTAAGATACTGTAGACGCCAGGCGTATTTACTTTCATTATTAACCTTGTCAAAGGCTTCATAGAAATGCATGTCAGTTAAATCAAATGCCCAACCTCATCTACCCTGGTCACCTCAACGAATACTCTACCAGATTTTTGAGGCAGGACGTCCCTCTGACATAGCCATTCCGACTATCCATGATCAACACTTTGTCTTTGTAAGTGGAGATGAATTCTCTCCTATAGAGTGTTCTCCGCTAGTTTCTCTAACACTGATGGAAACCCACTGGTCTACTATTGCAGAGTGTTCTCTACCACCCTTCTTGAAAAGTGGAAACACATTCTGCTAGATTGAACTATAGAGCCCGCCCCCGCCCAAAACCCCACCCCAACAGACAGCGGGAAATTGAAGAGCGAATACATAGGAAAATCACAGATAGTCTTCAAAAGTTTGGGGTTGTAACAGAATACGATTTCAACGTTAGGAACATAGCTTGGGACTACATAGGAGGGATTTGGAATTGCATTCAAGAAACTTTCTCAATCAATACAGAGATGGCCCTTCGAGTGAAAGGGCAAAGCTCAACCTTCTCTTGAGAATAAGGCAGGATCAGTGACTGAGGTATCAGTGGGGGAGCACTTATTGTAGTTCAGTCAGCTTTTAAAAGATGTTATGGGAGAGGGTAAGCCTGTGCCACAAGTTAAATGTTTCATAGCTGATTTTGGGGTTCATTCAGTCTCTACATATCGCAGCCTCTGTGTGTGATTAGTCGAATTTATTTCCCAGTCTTTGCTATTATACGTGATATTGAAGTTCACTTTACACTCAGATCTCTGTTATTCATTGCATGCCTGATGGATTATGTTAATATATTTAATGTTTATCTCCATAATAGTGTCTGTAATTGGATCTTTAATATTGTAACATACTAATAGTTTTATAAGTTGTACAGCAATTACAAATACCTTGAACTTTACGCGAATGCCTGTTTTAATTAAATTATTGACATGCCTTTTGAACACGGGGAAAATGGACAGGATGTAAAAAGAAAGTGCCAGAAATATTCGGCTGGTCGCGTAGCACCTGTGGAGAGAAAAATAATAATAATTCATTTCAATGATCAAACATCAGAGAAAATGATTGAAATTTTCTAGCAATTTTGTTTTATTTAATGTTCACAGCATTTGGAGTACACGGCTTTCCGTAATGTACTATTCAGTTGGTTCCTATGGATTATTATTGAGAGATTGACACAGTACATTTCAATCTTATAATCGATTGCTTTACAGGCCGGTTTTTGTGTTAAAATAAAACATAAATCACAGTGGGATCGGGGTCGGGCCGAATACTCTTTCTGTCTGATCCTCTCTGTCTGAGAATTGATGACCCTTCTGTGTCCCTGCATCTCAGTGAGTGATCATGTTTTTAGATTTAGATTACTTACAGTGTGGAAACAGGCCCTTCGGCCCAAAAAGTCCACACCGACCCGCCGAAGCGCAACCCAACCATACCCCGACATTTATCCCTTACCTAACACTACGGGCAATTTAGCATGGCCAATTCACCTGACCCGCACATCTTTGGACTGTGGGAGGAAACCGGAGCACCCGGAGGAAACCCACGCAGACACGGGGAGAACGTGCAAACTCCACACAGTCAGTCGCCTGAGTCGGGAATTGAACCCGGGTCTCAGGCGCTGTGAGACAGCAGTGCTAACCACTGTGCCACCGTGCCGCCCATGTACCGACTGTGTGCGAGAAGGAACTGCCTGCATTGTTCCTTGTAACTCATGTGGAATGTGGAACAAAGAACAGAAGGGAAAATCAGTGATGGGGAGAGGGCAGAGATACTGAGATGACAATGTGATAATAATGATCAAAAATGTGCAAAGACTGGGGTGTGGGGAAATGTGAGAAGAGAAGAAGTAAAAAATAGGAGTGTGAATGACAAGATCCACAGTGCTATCTTCAGAAAGCAATCAGAATGAAAGAAAATGGTTACGGAGATAACAAAGTGAGATACTCTGTTATATTCCTGACAATACCTGCGAGATACACGGTTACTCTCAGATTCTAAATGAATCCTGTCTAGTTTCTCATCATTAATTCACGTATGGCTGGTTACTCTCAGTTTTACAATATCATTTTTCAGTAAACGGATCTGGATTGAATTGAAAAGTTCATTGATTTACAGAAATTCCGATCGAGCCCAGGTTCAGTGGGAAATGTGCTCTCTGCGATGGGCCCTTCCTCAGGGACCGGTTATATCCCACGTCTCTGAATGCAACAAAAACAACTCAATGTGTTTGTCACTGATGAGCAATCTTTGTAGAAGTCACTCCCCTCCCAAATACGCACCAGAAGGTTAAAGACATGGTGTGTGGTGGAGGGGATGAAGGATCTTACTGGGATGGGGAGGGATGTAGGGGCTGGAGGAGGTTACAGAGATAGGGAGGGGGTGTAGGGGCTGGAGGGGGTTACAGAGATAAGGAGGGGGTGTAGGGGCTGGAGGGGGTTACAGAGATGGGGGTGTAGGGGCTGGAGGGGGTTACAGAGATAGGGAGGGGGTGTAGGGGCTGGAGGGGGTTACAGAGATGGGGGTGTAGGGGCTGGAGGGGGTTACAGAGATAGGGAGGGGGTGTAGGGGCTGGAGGAGGTTACAGAGATGGGGGTGTAGGGGCTGGAGGAGGTAACAGAGATAGGGGAGGTTGTAGGATTGGAGGGGTTTACTGATTGAGGGAGGAGTGAAAAGAGTGGTAGAGGTGACAGAGATTGGGAGTGGTGGACGGACTGGAGGAGGATTCGGATTCAGGGAGTGTTTTAGGGTCTGGAGAGGCTTTCAGAGATAGGGAGGCGTGTCGGAGCTGCAGGAGATTGCATCATAGGAAGGGGTGTGGTGCTGGTGAAAGGTTTCAGAGAAGGTGAAATTTGGTAACTGAAGTGACCTTCAGCAGAAGTGTTCGCTGTTAATGTGGAATGTTGTCTCTGAATTCTCTCTATATATGCTGCAAGACCTGCTGAGCTTTTCCAGCAATTTCTGTTTTGTTATTCCAGCCTGTATCTGTTCCCACTGGGATACTATACAGAAGCAATAATATATTGGACTGGGATCTCTTAACTACTGGAACCTGTGGCTGAACCTCTGGCCCCTCAAACAAATGCTCAAAACAATTATTTAGATTTGCTGCTTGGCATATTTTATTTTTAATTATTGACAATATATTTTTATGAAAAAGTAATTAGAATGCTGTCTTCAAAAAGATGCATGCTCTTATTGCACCTCGTCCAAGTTTCTCTGAACGTTTCTCTGTATCCATTGCATGAAGAGAAAAATGGAAATGTACAATGTGCGGCAAGGGTGGAGATGCCAGCACTACCCTCGGACTGTTCCCATAGCAACAAGCTGCTTCATGGATACAAATCTGAATGAGAACATTCTGGATTGATTGATTAATTTGGGTAAAGGACTATTTGAGCACGTTCTTCTGCTGCTGTATGAATTTAGTCTGGGTCACTACAAAAATTGTGGTGTTTCTTCAGCAACTGAGAAGCTTCAGCATGAAGCCCAATTCCTGCAAAACGTCATGCAGATAAATAGGCCGAACCCAGAAATGTAACACTGGATTCCACACACAACATAACCATAGACATTGATCCAAACAAGGTGAAATTAGTTTAGACCCATTCCCCGGATGATTGGCTGATTGATGAGATATAGGATTGATCCATTAAATTGCATGATGTAATGGTAAGGTCCTGGGGAGTATTGTTAAATGAGGAGACCTTGGTTCATAGCTCCTTGAAAGTGGAGTCGGAGATCGATAGGATAGTGAAGATGTCATTTGATATGTTTCCCTTTATTGGTCAGAGCATCGAGTACAGGAGTTGCAAGATCATGTTGCGGCTGGACCGCACATTATTTGGAGGTGTCAGTGTTGGACTGGGATGTACAAAGTTAAAAATCACACAACGCCAGGTTATAGTCTAATGGGATAATTTAGAAGTACTAGCATTTGGAGCGCTGCTCCTTCATTGGATGTTTGTGGAGCATAAGATCATAAGGTTGTAAGATATTAAATTCTGTGTCTTACAATCTTATACTCCACAACCACCCGAAGAAGGAGCAGCACTCCAAAAGCTAGTGCTTCCAAATAAACCTGTTGAACTATAACCTGTTACAGGACAATATTTATGACACTTTTGGGATATTGTGCACAATTCTGGTCTCTCTCCACTTGGAAATATGTTTTGAAACTTGAAAGGTCTCAGAATCTTTTACAGGGATGGTGCCAGGGTTGGAGGGTATCAGCTATAGGGAGAGGCTGAATCAGCTGGGACTGTTTTCCCTGGAACGTTAGAGGTGGAGGGGTGTCCTTATAGAAGGGCATGGATAGATACATCGACAAGGCACTTTCCCAGGGCTGGGTGAGTCCAGAACTAGAGTGCATAGGTTGAGGGTGAGAGGGTGGCGGAAATTAAAAGGAATCTAAGGTGCAACATTTTCACTCAGAGCATGGTGTGTGTTTGGAATGCCCTGCCAGAGGGAGTGGTGGAGGCTGGTACAGTTACAACATTTAAAAGGCATCTCGATAGGTATATGAAAAGGAAGAGTTTACAGGAATATGGGACAAGTGTTGGCAAATGGTACTAGGTTAGTTTAGGATATCTGGTCAGCATTGACGAGTTGTACCGAAGGGCCTGTTTCCATGTTGTACATTTCTATGACCATGTGACATTGCGATTCATGAGACTGACATTGTAACACTTTAAAGAAAAGAGACAACAGGCAGAGAGACAGAATTGGAATTTTTTATTCATTATGTTTGAATTCATTTAAATTGTGTCCCATTGAAGGCAGAGTTGTTGTTCCTCTCTCTCTCTCTCTCTCTCTCTCTCTCTCTCTCTCTCTCTCACACACACACACACACACACACACACACACACACACACACACACACAGACACAAATAAATGTTCAGAGATCGGCTCACAGTCATTCTGAACAAGGTGCAAGCCCTCACACTCCTGGCTTAACCCTATTGTATTTCCACCTTCCTTCATTTCTGATGCAATGACATCAGCTGGAACTGTTCATTCTATTTGTTTGCACCAATTCCCCCTGAAGAATATTCAGTATGAAATGGTCCTTGACACATAGTGTTCTCTGAGAGGTTTATGAGATAGCCAGTCAGTGAGGCATTACTTTAAACAGCAGGCAAACTGGGTATCCTCTACCAGGTAAATGTGATTAACGGGGAGTATATGTTCAACGGTGATTGTGCACACCTTTATCTCTTGAGCAGTTTACTCCTGTGGAACATTCGAATCAGTTTGAGGAAAACATGTTGAATGGTAACCGCATCAACATACAGTCAGAGATGTACTATGGAAACAACCCTTCAGTCCAACTCATTCACGCTAATCAGATGGCCTCAACTGATCTAGGGCCATTTGCCAGCATTTGGCCCAAAGCTCTCTAAACCCTTGCTATTCATGTACACATACAGATGCTTTTAAATCATGATAGTTGTACCTGACTCTTCCAATACTTCTGGCAGCTCATTCCAGATACACTATCCTCTGCATCTGAACTATACCCCTTCAGTCCCTTTGATTATTTTGTCTTTCCTCCCTCATTTTAAACCGAGTTTTTGATTCCCCCAACCCGCGGACAAGACCTCGTTTCTTCACCACATCCATGGCCCTCATGTTTTGAAAAACCTCTATAAGGATACCCAGCAGCTTCTGACACTCCAGGTAAAGAAAAGCAGTCCCACACCCACTTCAGCCTCTCCCTACAGCCCAATCTCTCTCACCTTGACAACATCCTTGTAAAGCTTTTCTGAAACCCGAAAAGTTTCAGAACTTCCTTCCTATAATATCAACAGCAAAACTGCGTGCAGTATTCCAAAGGTGGCCTAACCAGTGTCCTGTATAGCTGCAACATGATCTCCCATTCTTAATATTTAATGCACTGACCAATAAAGGAAAGCATACCAAACACCTTCTTCATTATCCTATTTATCTGTGCATCCACTTTCAAGGAACTACGAAATTGCAACTCAATGTCTTTTTGATCAGTAACGCTCTCATGATCTCACCAATCTCCTGTGCTGATTTGCCTTTCCAAAGTGCAGCACCTCACAATCATCTGCATCTGATCAGAATCCCGTTGTTTAGATTAGATTACTTACAGTATTGAAACAGGCCCGTCGGCCCAACAAGTCCACACCGACCCACCCATACCCCTACATTTACCCCTTACCTCATACGACAGGCAATTTAGCATTCACCTGACCCGCACATCTTTGTGATTGTGGGAGGAAACCGGAGCAAACCCGCACAGACACAGGGAGAACGTGCAATCTCCACACAGTCAGTCTCCTGAGGCGGGAATTGAACCCGGGTCTCTGGCGCTGTGAGGCAGCAGTGCAAACCACTGTGCCAATGCGTCGCCCACACAGTTGTGCTCTGAGCTAACCTTCTTTGCTGTCGACTGCACCTTGTATTTTGGTGTATTCCTCAGCTCATTTTCAAATTCATATTTCTGTTGAAAAACATTATCTAATCGCTGGAATTTATTTAGCTCAACTTCATTTTCTAAAACTTTTACTATTAGCCACTTGTCTATGTGCGTTCTCTCCTGCAGAAAGAGCTTAAATTAAATAGAAATGTGTTGAAATAAAGTACACCTGATTACTAGCATTGTATAGACAGAAACAGAGTTAATGTTTCGAGTCCATCAACTGAATTATGTTCATAACTGGATATTTCACAGTGTCCTTCAACTGGTCTCTGAACTTTTTCTATGTCACCACATAAATGAATGCGTTTGTGCAGCAATTTAAGTCCCGCAACATATATCCGACTTGTTGAAAGAGAGAAGCAGCACCAGAATTCAAGGAATAAGCAACATTAAAAAAACTTAAGACAAAAACCAACCAGAGAAGTATGAAGCTGGCACATATGGCGAAGAGTAAAACCACGGAATTCTGTCTGCTCTCTATCTCTGGATCGTTGTCTATTTTCCCCTGACCCCTCAGACCTTTGCGCACCTTAATGGCCTCGAAGATGTGTCTGACAGTCAGAATATTAATAAAGAGAATAAAAGTGAATGGGAGAAATGGTGTTAAAATCTGTTCAAAATATTGAAAACTTTTCCACCGAGGGTCATTATAATAACTGGACGTGGTATAACAGTACCATGGGACATTATCGCTAATCCTTCCAGGTTTAAATCGAAAGTAGTTGGGAATGTTTTTTAAAGCAAAGAAAACACAGATTGTTGCGAGAACACGTGTTGCAGTTTTCTCTGTGCAATACTGAGATTTCATCTGATGAAAACAAATGGCAACAAATCGATCAAAAGAAAAGGCAACGGTGAACCAAACAGAACAATCAATGGTCAAGCAATTCAGGGTATACATGAAACTACAAACAGGAGTAATGTGCAGGAAACACTGTGCGTAATAATAACGTGAAAATTTGAAGAGTACGAAATGAAAAACAATGAACAGTAGATCGGACACTGCCATGGCCACCAGATAGCGAGTGCTGCATTTCGAAAGACCACACCTGCCCCGAGCCAGGAATACAATTAGCATTATAGTAAATGGAATAAAGAGAAAGGAAAAAAGACACTTGAAGTTACAGATTCAACATTATCCCTGCCTGAGCCCAGACTGTGAGTAATGACACAAAAACATCTTTTGCTTCATGTCATATGAAGTTGAATGTATCTGAAACACACTCTCTAATTGAATCACTTGCAGATTTTTAAAAAAAAGATGATGGGAAGAACATGAGTTGTCACAGATACACAGTCATGTACTCAATTTTGTTTTAGGTTCAGCGTTGGATGAATTCACTTGCTTTATAAGTGACTCTGACTGGCTGGAGTTTCCCATAACACCATAACATCCGCACAGTGATAACTGATCTCAGTAAAACAAAGAATGGGAGAGATGTAGCAGGAAATTGATTACAAAATTGCTGTATTCGGTTTCGGTGTCTCAATAGCTCAGAATGCTTCCAGAATTATATAATCATGCTACATGAACTTTAGCAGAGGGCATTGAATCAGTTCACAGTGTCCCAGAATGGATGCCCTCCACAGGATGGATGAAGAAATGATCGGGCATTGAGTGCCCCCATTGTGTACAGGTTTACACATCCTGACAATCTGCACAATGAATGGATGCCCATCACAATCATAAGAATGCGAATATTTGGCAGCTGTCCAAGATTGTATACAATAGCTTCCAAACAAATAAACCCTGAATCCATGCAGCATTGCAACATTCCGTTTCAGAATCAGACATTTTCCCTGAGATTAAGCAAAATTTCCTGCCCAAGCTCACACACTAAGTTTCTCTCCTCGGCTGTCACATTGTGAATACAGATGCCCCTGCCAGATTTGGAGCACACACTGGAGCTAGAAAACCCCACGGTTTAACCAGCTATCACTACGGAGATCACCAGTATTATACAGAGCAGAAAATGTTCGCGTGGGCCATTGAGTCTGAAACGATTGTCCGAAGTGCATCGCACAGATCTTCACTGTTTTAAATTCGGTCCCCAGAATATTATCTGGGTCTCTGCCTTCATAATCTAATGATAATGTGACTAGACCATCATCCTGCAGCTCATGTGTATTATTATGGCATCATAGTAAATCAGTCTAAAAATATAAACAGGCTTTTCCTTACTGAAATGTCAGGGCCAACAAAACAACCTATTATTATTAATAACAATATTAACGTATTCAAAATGATGACCAAAGACGAAGCAGCAATCCAAAATGAATGCACATGGGAGCACCTTCCCATAGACCATTATTGTTTGGGGAACATCAAAGGATAATATTAACCAAAAGCAAAGTGGGAAACATCCAGTTTGGCAAAGTTGTGTTTTGTCTGTGAGAGAGCTGGTAACCACAACACTCCAGATTTGAGCATTTTTCCGATTCAAATCTGCAGCACAGTACTGTACATCTTTTCATTTTTACCATTGGCACAGATCACACGTCTTTTTGACAATCAAATAATTCAACAACATGCATCATACTTCCTACTCCGTGATCAACACATTTCTGTTGACCCTCGCTTACCACTCCATAACGACCTGCTCAATCCATCCCATGCCCACGTTGTATCTGGGCTCCCAGTTGGAACAAGTTGCCTGAGTCAGATCCATCAACAAAATATCTTAACACCAAAACCCGGGAAAAGCCTGATGTCATTGACAGGTGGATTGTTACAAAACTTATCTGACCTATCGCAGGCTTTTACCCACCACAGAGACAGAAAGTGATAGTTCTAAACATTTTCTGGGATAAGCCAGAGCCGGTGATCAGTCTAAAAAATAATCCATGCATCGTCATTGCAAAACCATTCTGCCCAGAATTGATAAACAGACAATGCTACACAATACTGAGTAGACTCAATTGACAAACTGCTCTCTTTTAACTCAGTAAGTGAGGACACTCTCGCCTGGCATTGGAATTTGCCTTGCTAAATTAAAATAATATTATTAATAGTCATAAATTAACATAAGTATGATAGAATCCAGATATTTATATAACATAGCATTTTAAAAGACTTACCAGGAATACCAACACTGGCAAGGACAGTGTCGTACAGTTTTTCCACCGTTTGTCTTGGAAGATGCATTTTGCTGTTTATGAAACAGCCTCTCCCTTCCTGCTGCTTTCAACCTGTCAGATTTGGAGAATTCGCTCTTAATTGGAGCTAACATTTTTCGACAGCCTTATGTTATATGATGTGACATCTCCACTGGGAAACTTTGAAGACACCTTTAATTTGTTTCTGAACAAACAGATTACGGCTACAGCTTTATTTTAATGATGTGATCTCATTGAGATTTAAGTCTGAATTTGAGTACCCCAAAGACTGGATAAATCTGATGCCGTCACGTCTCAATGTTAATTCCAACCTGTCTTCAAAACAGCAACACGATTTCACTCATGATCAATCCCACCAATATCGAGCGATTTGTTGATCCTGTTTTTAGTGATGATCTTCAATTTGCTGACGTTATTCAAACTTTCAATACCTCACACTGTTGCTCTTATTAATACAGTTTTACAACTCATTGTTAAGTTTTATCTATGTCTGAGCACTCCAAGAGAGAACCTGAAAATAACATCGGTCACAACAACAACAGCAGACACTTACACTAACATACGTTTTCTCGATACAAACGCAAAACACACTTGAAACTAATTCAGAAGCTTAACTTCAGGATTCTACTACGGCAGAAAATTATGGAACAGAAGAGTTCCTTCAGCTCATCGCCAAATTTACAATAAATCTGCACCAGTCCCATCCACCAGCATTTGGCCCCGAGCCTTTAATGTTGTGACATTTCAAGTCCTCATCCAAGTACTTTTCAAGTTTGTGAGGTCACCGACCATCCCACACAGAAAGGTGCAGCCCCCTCCATGATATCAGTGGGAACTATTTTACTCATGTTCCCTTTAAAGGTCTAGCCTTTCAGCTTAAAATTATGCCTCGTTGTTGTTGGCCCTGTGACTAACGGGACCAACTGTTTCCTACTCACCCTGTCCAGCATCTCATAGTCCTATATACCGAGATCCATGTTCTTAAGAGAACGGCCTGAGCTTATCAAGCTTCCTTCTCCATGGGTAAATTGCGACACACGTAGCAACAATCTGGGGAAGCTCCTTTGCTCCTTCCAATGCAATCACATCCTCGCTATGATGTGGTGACCAGAACTGCACTAAATTTGGCCTTACCAAAGTTTGGCAGACCTTCCACAGGATCTTCTTGCTCGTATAATCTGTGCCCCGATGATAACGACATGTGTCCTGCCTGCCTCCTTAACTAACTGTAAGTAATTAAATCTAATCTAATCTAATCTAATCTAATCTAATCTAATCTAATCTAACCTATTAACGTCTCATGCTGCATTCAGGGATCCGCTGACAATCACCTCAAGATCTTTCTATTCTTCTGGCCTTCTGAGTGTCCCAACATTCACTGAGTACTCCCTTGTCTTCAGACTTCTACCAAAGTGCATCACCTCACTTTCATCAGAATTAAATTTCACCGGCCACTGACCTGTCCATCTGACCAATCTTTCTCTAACTATCTAACCAGACACTATTTTCCTCACTGTCAAAACTACTCGGACAATATTTGTATCATCTGCAAACTTGCATATCATCCTGTACATCGACTCTGCACGTTCCCCAACCTACATATTGCTTGTGGAAATACTTGGGTAGTGGAGGTACAAAGTTACGAGAATGAAAGTTGGGGGGGTGGGAAACTGGGTGCCATCGTCAGGCCGGGTGCAAAATCAAGGGGCGCAATTGACCCGAGCTCTGTTTTAAAATTTCAGTGCAGCATTGCAATAATTTGATGCCTTTTTGCTACCTATCCTTCTCCAATGCCTGATAAGAACTGCACACACACAGTATTTGTCATCCTGTTGACTGCCACAGCATGTAAAATTGCTACTTTTATTTTCTGAATTTGCAAATCGTTTATTTATTATGGTAGATATTTGCGCCCCCAAACTCTCTGTATGGTCTCAGCAAGTCTTTCTCACTTCCTGACTTCAAACAGCGGAAATACAAGAATTGTCCCCCTAATTTTTGGCTGTATGGTCATGTTAACCTTCTGTGAAGTGGAATTTTTATCCAGAAGTAGCAAATGGACAATGAATGACGATGATTGTCATTCTAAGAAAACATCAACGTTTGACAGAAGACAAACCAGGGCAGCAGATTATTGGTAATTCATGGTAGAGCCCTCGATCAGAAAAACCAAGGGTTGAAATTACCTGGTTCCTTGGAAATCGCGTCTCACGACGACTGTATGGCATAGTTGAGACGTCATATTATGGCTGCACAAATCATTGGTGAGACCATGATTGGAGTATTGCATAGCATTCTGTTTTGCTCTGTCTTACACTCTCGCAGTTGTTTACATGCTTTCTATCAGTCTCACTAACCCTCTTCCTGCCTCATTGTCTCTCACCCTCTCTCTCCCTCTTCCATTCGCTGTCTCTATTGTCGTTCACTCTCTCACTATCTTTGAATCTTTCACAACCTCTTCTTCTCTCTACGTCTCTATCTTTGTATCTTTCCAACAGACTCTCTCTCTCAGTCTCAGGCTCTCACTCACTCTTTCCTCTCTGTCAATATACTGCTCTCCCTCTCCTTTCTTGCTCTTTTTCTTTCAGCCTCTCACTGTCCTCCTCTCCAACTCTTTCAGCCCCTCACTGCCTTTCTCATCTCTAGCTCTGTCAGTCTCTCACTGACGCTCTCATTTCTCACTATCTCTCACAGCCTCTTGTTATCTCTGTGTCTCTCCCTCTCTCCATCTCTCTCAGCCTCTCACTGTCCTTCATCTCTCCCTTTCTCTCTCGTTAAGAGCCTCTTGGAGTCCTTCTCCTCTCTTTCTGTCTCTCTCACAGCTTGTTTCTCTCTCTCTGTGTCTCTATCTCTCCCTGTCTCAGCCTATCGCTGTGTTTCTCATTACCCCCTATCTCATGCTCCCGTCCGGCCCCTCAATGGCCACTTCTGCATTATCGGGTACCTATATGAATACACTGTATCTGTATCTCTCTCACACGTGAACACAATCGTTCACCATTAATAATCTCCATGAGGTGTGACCACATTGGTTGGCAGATGGCTTACTTCTTCTCCTACATGTTGTGACTCCAATGGTTAAACTTGCTGGGAACATAAATGCTAAGGGCATGTAAACACAAAATCATTAGTCAAGAAAATGTGTGTTTTTTTGAATCCAAAAGTAGACCATACGAATCAAGGAAATGGCACTGCAATTAAACAACTTATTTAGTTCTAACTTTACACAAGATGATGCAAATAATTTCCAGTGAACCGAAGGACACGAATGTCTATTGCAAGGTGAGAATTGAAGACAATGAAGATTAGTTTACCAGAGGTCTGGAGAACTTCATTCAAACTAATCCAGGAGCAGTGTGTGTGTGTGTGTGTGTGTGTGTGTGTGTGTGTGTGTGTGTGTGTGTGTGTGTGTGTGTGTGTGTGTGTGTGTGTGTGTGTGTGTGTGTGTGTGTGTGTGTGTATGTTTGGCGGATAGTTGGTTGGGATGTGGGCTTTGTGGAATGTGATGTAGTGGAGTTGAAATTGACGCATAATGTTGTACCTCCCAAAATCTGCAGATTCTGAAGAGTGGACCAGCCTGGCAGAATAGAGGGTGACAGTGCCACTCTAACATGGAACAATTGCAGACTTGAGAAAACCATGACACGCAGACAGTTTTACATCAAACATCGCGAAAATGTTGAAGTTACTATGAGAACGACGTCAAAACACACTCATGTTTTACAGACAGACAGGAATTCCTCGAAGATAACATCAGCAAATAGTAAGGGATATCGAGTGCATGTGGTGCATTTAAATGTTTGGAGACTATTTCATAAAGTCTCATGTCACCAAATGTGAAAATAAAAGAATTCCATAACATGCACTGAGCACAGAATTATGAAGGTGCTGGATATGGTGAAAAGTAAAATCACAGACTTTCTTCTGCTCTTCATCTTTGTGTCACTGGGATTCTCCCCTTTGTTCTGACCCTGCAGTCTCTGATGGACGTCTAGTTACGAAAATGTGTCTTACTGTCAGAGCACTGATCAACAAAATTGAAGCATATGGAAACAATGGAGTTAAAACCCTATCAAGCAAATTAACTCCCATTGTATTGAGAAAATTACATCTGCATTTTTCTTGGTGAAATATTTCATTTTCATGATCAGGAAGCAGATTGTAATAAATCGATTAAATCAGAATGTGACTGTGAACCGGACAGATCAGTTCACCGCTGCATAAAGCAGAACATTGTGAACACTGCACACAGGGATGAGGTTCAGGAAATATAGAGGAAATAATAATATTGAATCTGCCACAGAATACCTTCAGTGGTTCTAACAAAGAGATGTGCTGCTCCCATGGCCAGCAGGTAAAGACTGATGCAATTTGAGAGACTGCAGTTTCCTCAGGGCTAGACACCAATTCTAAGTGAATTAACTAAACAAGAACATAGAAAAATACAGCGCAGTACAGGCCCTTTGGCCCCCGATGTTGCGCCGATCCAACCTAACCTACACTTGCCCACTATCCTCTATATGTCTATCCAATGCCCGTTTAAATGTCATAAAGAGGGAGAGGCCACCACTTCTACTGGCAGGGCATTCCATGAACTCACTACTCGCTGAGTAAAGAATCTACCCCTAACATCTGCCCTATACTACCACCCCTTAATTTAAAGCTATGCCTCCTCGTAATAGCTGACTTCATATGTGGAAAAAGATTCTCATGGTCAACCCTATCTAAACCCCTAATCATCTTGTACACCTCTATCTAGTCACCCCTAAACCTTCTTTTCTCCAATGAAAACAGCTCCAAGTTCCTCAGACTTTCCTTATACGATCTTCCTACCATACCAGGCAACATCCTGGTAAACCTCCTCTGCACCCGTTCCAGTGCCTCCACATCCTTCCTATAGTATGGCGACAAAACTGCACACAATACTCCAAATGCGGCCGCACCAGAGTCTTATCCAACTGCAACATGACCTCAGGACTCCGGAACTCAATTCCTCTACCAATATAAGCCAGTACGCCATATGCCTTCTTCACAGCACTATTTACCTGGGTGACAACTTTAAGAGATCTGTGTACATGGACACCAAGATCCCTCTGCTCATCCACACTACCAAGTATCTGACCATTAGCCCACTACCCCATCTTCTTGTTACTCTTACTAAAGTGAATCACTTCACACTTACCTACATGGAACTCCATTTGCCACCTTTCTGCCCAGCTCTGCAGCTTATCTCTATCCCGCTGTAACCTGCCACATCTTTCCTCACTGTCAACAACTCCACCAACTTTAGTATCATCACAAACTTGCTCACCCAACCTTCTAGCCCCTCCTCCAGGTCATTTATAAAAATGACAAACAGCAATGGTCCCAAAACAGATCTTTGCAGAACACAGCTAACAACTGCACTCCAAGATGAACCTTTACCTACAACTACTACCCTCTGTCTTCTTCCAGCCAGCCAATTCCTAATCCAAACCACCAGCTCACCCTCAATGCCATACCTCCGTATTTTTTGCAGTAGCCTATCATGGGGAACCTTATCAAATGCCTTATTAAAATCCATATACACCACACCTACCGCTTTACCCTCGTCCACCTCATTAGTCACCTTTTCAAAGAATTCAATAAGGTTTGCGAGGTATGACCTGCCCTTCACAAATCCATGCTGACTATCCTTGACCACATTATTCTTATTCAGATGTTCATAAATCCTATCCCTTACAATTCTCTCTAAGACTTTGACAACAACAGAAGTGAGACTCACCGTCCTATAGTCACTAGGGTTATCCCTACTCCCCTTCTTGAACAAGGGAAACACATTTGCTATTCTCCAGTCTTCTGGCGCTATTCCTGTAGACAACGAGGACATAAAAATCAAGGCCAATGGCTCTGCAATCTCCTCCCTTGCTTCCCAGAGAATCTTAGGATAAATGCCTTCAGGCCCAGGGGACTTATCTATTTTCACCCTTTCCAGAATTTCCAACACCTCTTCCCTACATGCCTCAAAGCCATCCATTCTAATTAATTGTGACTCAATGTTCACATTGGCAACAATGTCCTGTTCCTGAGTGAATACTGACGAAATGTATTCATTCAGTGTCTCCCCAATCTCTTCAGCCTCCACACGCAACTTCCCACTACTATCCTTGACCGGACCTATTCCTACCCGAGTAATGCTTTTATTCCTGACACACCTAATCCTACAACTAAGGACTTTTCATGTCCCCTCCTTGCTGCTGTTAGCTCTCTCTTTAGATCCTTCCTGGCTACCTTATAACTCTCAATTACGCCAATTGAACCTTCATGCCTCATCTTTAGATAAGCCGCCCTCTTCCCATTAACAAGGGATTCCAATTCCTTATTAAACCACGGCTCCCTCACACGACCCTTTCCTCCCTGCCTGACAGGTACATACTTATCAAGGACACTCAATAGTTGCTCCTTGAACAAGGTCCACATATTGATTGCAACCTTCCCTTGAAGCCTACTTTTCCATGCCACGCATCCTAAGTCATGCCTCACCACATTATAATTTTCCTGCAGCCAGCTATAATTCTTGCCCTGTAGTGCACACGTATCCCTCTCCATCACTAGAGTAAAAGTCACCGAATTGTGGTCACTGTCCTCAAAGTTCGGTGACTTTTATAAGGGAACAAGAAGTGAAAATTACAGATTGAATAAATTGGTGCACTATATTCAACAGAAGGTACAGTTTAAGCGTAAATAAGAAGGTCTTGGGTTTAATTTAGTGTATTTTGGGTGCACAGGTACCAGAAAACACATTTTATAATTGATGCATTCCAGGACAGCATTTAAATAGTCTGCACAGACTCAAATCCTCAATAAATGATGCCCCCTCACATTTTCTGTCTTTGTACATGGTTTCTGGAAACTTGCAGCATCGACATTGAATCAGTTTCAGCCTCAATCATTCCCTGAAAATGTAGCCCACCCAAGATATGTCTGATTACTGGAGAGATTTGGACACTGCGCAGGACTGGACTGGATCTGGAGATCGCACTCAGTCTAGAAACAGAATCCAACCCTTCCTTGTTCTGTTCCACTAACGAGTATCAGAATCCATCTAATTTTGCTCAGTGTCCCGTTCCCCTCAGAATCAATGCTCCTGCCCTAGGTCCTATCTTCTCGAAGCCATTGTGAAGAAGAGTCAAACCGGACTTGAAGCATTCACCCAATTTCTTTCTCCTCAGATTCTCTCAGACCTGCTGAGTTTCTCCAATGTTCACAGAGCTGGCACGATTACACGCAGTTCTCATGAGGGAACGGGTCCCTCCATGGATCCTTGAATCAGACAAGGATCCCATCTCATGGTACAGAACTCCATCAGGCACCTTAAACCTGTCCTATCAGATTTGGGAAGAAGACACTCGTTCCTATCAGGTGTATAGCATGAGAGCACTCATGTCATAAGTGACAATTCACAGAATGCAGCCATTTTTAACAACCTGTTCAGACAACTCAAGTGCTGCTCATACTTAAGCACAGTTCTTGTATTTCAGAGGTAAGGTCACTACCACTTGCATCATAAGAGCCTTTTCCATGCCAGTGTTGGAGCACTGAGATTATTCAAAACATCTGGCATAATGAATGACATAATTGATCAAGTGTCTGTTCAATGGCAACCAGTCGATCAGAATGTCACCATGAAGGACTCTTCCTTTCACACTCATGCACGGTGTGCTGACCCCCAGCTTAAACTCACCACCAGTTGCCTCTCTCTGCCTAGGGAGGGGTAAGCAGCCCTTTGCGATCATGGCTCCAAATATATCTCCAATAATGCACAATGGGGAATCCAAATGACTCAGTACAAAAACAAGGCTGAACTCGTTCACAAAACTCTTCAGACAGAAGTGCTGATTGGTAGATTCATCTTGGTCTTCCCTAACGGACAAAGGTTGTGGCGCTGACAACATTCCAGCAATGGCACCGATGACACGTGCTCCAGAACTTGTGGTGCCCCGAGTCAAGCAGTTCCTTTGGATCCACAACACTGGCATCTATCTGAGCAAGTGGAATATTGCCCTCTTGTATCCTGTGTGCAAAAAAAAGGAGAGAACAGCCAATCCGGCCAATTTCTGCCTCATCAGTCTAATATCGAACATCAGTAAAGTGATGGAAAGTATCGAGTAAAAAGTGAGGTCTGCAGATGCTGGAGATCAGAGCTGGAAATGTGTTGCTGGTTAAAGCGCAGCAGGTCAGGCAGCATCCAAGGAACAGGAAATTCGTCGTTTCGGGCAAAAGCCCTTCATCAGGATGGAAAGTATCATCAACAAGCAGGACCTGTTCAGCAATAACCTGCTCAGTGACAGCCAGTTTGTGTTCCACCGGGGCCAGTCCATTCTTGATCTCATTCCAGCCTTGCTTCTAACATGGACAAAAGAAGTGATACCAGAGGTGGGTGAGTGTGAGTCACTCAACATCAAGACGGCATTATGTGCAGGGTCGTACCTGGGTTTGTTGTGGAGATGGCTTGAGAGACAACTGTTTTCTTGTCGGTATGCTTGATTCGTATGAGAAATGCATGTACGATTTTGTGATGAAGTGTTATAATGGCCGTGTAAGGCTCTACGTGTGTGTGTGTGTGTGTGTGTGTGTGTGTGTGTGTGCGTGTGTGTGTGTGTGTGTGTGTGTGTGTGTGTGTGTGTGTGTGTGTGTCAGTATGTTGTGAATGCACCTGTAAGTGACTGACAGAGTGAGTGTATGATTGAATGTGATTGTGTCTGTTGTTATAATCGTATCTGTTGTTTCTCACTTTTTCTTCCGTTACTACTTTCGAATGTTAAGGTTGTTGATTCATTCTGGAATTCACCCTGTCTGGAGAACAGACCCTGCGTGCAGGAACGGGCGCCCTATGCTGCAGAATGCCAAAGATTCGAAGGAATTTAACCAAAATATCGCATTTCAGTAACGTACAGACCAGTATGACATATGAACTTTTAAAATAAAGTCTGATTTTAGCTGAATATCAGGCTTTTATTTGTTTAATTCTATTCCTTCATAAATGAACTGAATTGATGAATTACCACTTTCATTATTTTGTAAAGTTGCATTGCTAGTTTAAATGACTTGTAAATCTGTTTCTCTGAACCCGTTTGCAGATCTACTGAATTCACATCCTTACTTTCTGAGGAGTACAGGCAGTGTCCCGGTTAAGAATTTGGGCTATCTTTTCTGCCCATTCGCAAGTTGATTAGTGTACAAGTTGGAAAACAATACAGGACGATATGTATTGTTTTAGAGACAAGCTTTCACTTATTCAATGCAACAACAGCGATTGTTTCAAGCTAAATCTAAACATGAAAGGAAAAACTTAAAAACCTTGGTATGTGACAACTGGCCACACCCAGTCAGACTGCTTCTCTTGTTCCAACTGTTAAAGAAACCAAGACCTCACAAACTGTTGATTTATTAACTCTCCAAGTAGACAGCTCCTCACCTCTCTCTTAAACCCAGCTTACAGAAAAAAAGTGTGACAAAATAGATTGGTAAACCAACAGCATCACCACAAAGCACAGGGGATGAATTCCAAGATTGTGACCCAACGGCGCTGAAACAAATCTGATATAATCCCAAGTCTTTGGGATATTATTATTTTCTGGAATCTCTCTTGAATATCCTCCCTGTGCACAGTGTAACCACTGCTGTGTGGAGTATGAGACTGTTCATTCTAGTTCACCATCACTGAAACAAATTACACTGAGAGAACTGCAACTTCAGTACCAGCAGCACCCTGCACTCGGATTTGTTTTAAAGAACTTTATTTGAACCAAATTTGAACATTAATAATATTCCATGGGAATGGTATATAAAACCTAACTATGTCACTGATTCTGTATATGTTGGACTTAATGGCTTTGGCAAGATTTTCAGATTTTGGTTCCATTTGCTTTAATCCTGCAGCTCAACACTCTGAGATGCAGACATATTTTAGTGGCTAATCGAGTCCATAACGGACTGAAGGGTCAGAGCCAGGGACAGAGTCCCACTGACTCCAGATGGAGAACCGGAGGCGGTCTCTGAATTTACTCTTCGCCATATCTGAAAGCTTCTTACTTCTGTGGCTGGTGCATGTCATAAAATTCATTTATTACAATATAAGAAGAGCAGATGACATAGAGCCGAAGTGTAATTCATCAAGTCGGATGGCTGCTGCCAAGTTTAATTTGCAGCACAAAGGTATTTATTTATTGTTTGCTTTAGTCGAAATTCAGATAGCAGTTCATGAGTGCGATGAAATATCCATTCATATTAATCATTCAGATCAGTAATGAAGAAAATCACTGTTAGTAGCTGAGAACCCGTTTCACCTGTTCATGAATAGAAACATCAATCCCTTGACTCCCAAAGGAGGAGAGCAAAGGACAGGGTAGGATGGAGAGAGTGATTCTCCTGGAGAAGAGAATGTAAAGGGGATTTTCAGGAAGGTCACATGAGAGGGGCCTTCAACCTCTCCTTTTTATCACCTCAAACTGAGCTAAACTGCCTCCTCCTCTTCCTCTGTATCAGTCTCAAAAAGGGGCTTTTCCATTCAGTCATGGAGTGTGGGCATTGCTGACGAGCGCCAGCATTTTTGCCCATCTCTAATTGCCTAGAGGGCAAGTGAGTATCAACCACATTGTTGTGGGCCTGGAATCACAGATACTGCCGACCATTTAAGGATGGAGTTTTCCCTCTTGAAAGGACATGAGTGGATCGATAATTAATATTGGATCCGTGGTCATCATAAGCCTCTTCAATTCCAAACATTTACTGAATTCAAATTTTACCATCTGCTGTATTGGGATTAAATTTGGGTCCCCCAGAACATTACCTGACTCTCTTGATGAACAGTCCAGAAATAATCCCACGAGGCCATCTCCTCCAGCTACTAAATGGCCTCATTTTTGTAGCAGGCTGGAGAAGGTGCTGAATAAAAACAGATACAACTGCGGGTGCTGTAAGTCAAAAACAAAATCAGAAATTGCTGGAAAAACTCAGCAAGTCTGCCAGCATCTGTCAAGAGTAATCTGAGCTGAATGGCATCCCGTTCCAGTGTAACAAGCCGGAGAGGGGCTGAATGGCCTTCTCCTATTCTAGGGTTGCAGGGTGTATCAATGGCAACCAAATACTCATCCAGTCATTGAAAAAGAAGCAATGCTTTGTCCATTGAATTAAAAACAAAATCTTTCAGTGAAATTTGCAAGCCTCTGGCCATCTGTTCTCCTGTTAAGGAATATTTTAGATAAAGGCTCTGTGCGTTACTCTAAGCACTTCAGCTCTTCACAGTCAGTTAATGTGATATTTCTATGTGTATTTAAACCATTTATTAGGCAATCGGTGGATAATATATAATGTGAGAATTTTTTAATCTATTTGGTAAAGAGTGAGATTATAAATTAACTGGCCTAATTCTGGAGGGGATGTCATAACATCAAGAATGGGAGGTGGACTTTTTTTTGGAAAGTGACTGGGCAGGTTGGGCAGACTTGTAAAAATCCATAATAATATCCAGTTAGAGCACAAACGTGAGGGAAATGTTGCTAAAACAGTATAATTCACAGTTTCAGCCACGGTTGAGGGAAGCAGACTAGCTTTGAACCATTGAAAAGTGAAAGTCTTGTAATGAGTCAAAGTTGATTGCTGCCCATTTCTCACTTTTGGAAAATACCTTGGATCGGTTCTGGGAAGAGATTAATAGTCAAAGGGACATAGCAACAAGCCATTCAGCCCTCTCAGGCGTATTCTGCCATTCAATGGCGGATCTGTAAGGTAACTTTATACACTCCTGTATTTGTGACTTATTCCTGCATATGTATGCATAACAAAGACAAAATCTATCTCAGTTTTAAAATTAACATCTGAACCAGCATTAAATGCCATTTGTAGAAGAGACTTCCAACTTTCCACAAGCTTTCCCCAAGCAGAAGTGCTTCTTAACATTTCTCCTGGACACACTGGCCCTAATTCACAAACTATTTCCTTTTGTTCGAGAATCGCCAACCAGGGAATACAGTTCATCTTTATCTACCCTGCCTTCTAATTTCGAAGGAGAGCCGGCCTAATTTGTGCAGTCTGTCCTCATCCCTAAACTCCAAAAGTAGAGGCACCATTCTTGCAAATCTGCTCTGTATTCCTTCTAAGGCCAATATATTCTTCCAAATGTGTGGTCCTTCCTGTAATCCCAATGAAATCTAACCAGGGTTTTTCTTACCCCAAGCATAACATCTGTGGCCTTACATGGGATGAGAACCTCACCAATAAGGATAGCAATTATGGCCTTAAGAGGGCAGTTAAAAGAGGGCAGTTAAGAGCCAAACACATTGTTGTTGGTCCTGAGTCACATAAAGGCCAGACAAGGTAAGGATGGACGTTTCCTTCCCTAAAGGACATGAGTGAAACTTTACTTAATGATTTCTTTTCTCCTGAAAAATACTAAGACAAAATGATTAAACAAGGAGATGACCATTTCCCTGTAGACATTGACCATATCCACTGTAGGCTTCTTTTTCATATATTCTGACCTATTGCAAAATTAGTAGGCCTCGTTTAACACCAGTAATCACATTTGATTAACTAGTTTTGAAATAGAAGATCGATAAATATACAACTTTACAAAACCAGTTTTTTTCCCTCTAATATCCCTAGTAACATAACAGTTCTGAAATATCTGTGCCCGCAAACGAGCTTAAAATGTGCGATTAAGCTCGTCTAGTTGGAGTTGGAGCTGTTCTTCCTTCTCACAAGTTCCCTGCTTCGATGTCCTGATGGTCTCTGTGGCATCTCTCTGATTGGAGTGACTTTCAGCTTTAATGTGGAGGTGCCGGTGTTGGACTGGGGTGGACAATGTCAGACATCACACGGCACCGGGTTGTCGTCCAATAGGTTAATTTTAAACCACAAGCTTCCGTGGGACTTCAGACCTGCTTTTATCTCGTTATCTTGGTCATTTCCGACTGCAGTGACTTAACAGTATTATAATGTAACAACGTCATTGTCATATTTTAAATTCAGTTTCTATTTCAGGATGGGTGTTGCATAAAACCTTTATTGGATATTTTATATTCCTCTTTATAATTGACCCGTCTCAAGAAAAGTGTTCTACTGAAACTCAGGTCTATTGTTCCACCTGACACCCTGTTGCAATGTCTCAGCAACAATAAATTCAATGTTCAGTCACGTTGAAACCTTGCATATCTCTCTGGATTGATTGAATTTGACAGTGAATGCTGCAAGTTTAATGGTTTAATATCTCAGTTCCATTGTCTAATTAACACCGTTTCAATGTAATCAAACAAGATAATGGGTTTGTCAACTGGGCCTACCACAACAAAGCCACGACTGACACAAGGATTCCAGCTCAAGGTTCACAACTGCTGTAGACACCACTGATGCCATCTTCCTCTACTATCACCGCCTCAAGGAAGAGAAGATAAAAGATGAAGACGAGAGAGAAAAGAAGAAAGAAGGATGAGACTGGCCTGGTGATCAAAATCAAATGGGCTCAGTATACTGAATGCTGCCTACAGAGTCAAACACCTGCCCGTTTAAACAGAATTTCATGAGCAAGTGGATTAGATTAGATTCCCTACAGTGTGGAAACAGGCCTTTCGGCCCAACAAGTCCACACCAGCCCTCCGAAGAGTAACTTACCCAGTCCCATTTCCCTCTGACTATTGCACCTAGCACTCTAAACAATTTAGCGTTGCCAATTCACCTGACATGCACATCTTTGGACTGAGGGAGGAAACTGGAGCAAACCCACGCAGACACGGGGAGGATGTGCAAACTCCACACTCAGTCGCCGGAGGCTGGAATCGAACCTGGGACCTTGGTGCTGTAATGCAGCCGTGCTAACCGGATGAGAGATGTTCACCAGCCTCCAGTGCTTCTCCTGTGAAATGAGACTAGAGAGATTAGGATGTGTTTTGGTCAAGTCCACCGATGTCAAGTTGGCGTTGTTCTCTGGCCCCTGCCTCCTGCTGGTCAGCAAGGGAAAGTGGAATCTGACCGTGTAACAGGTGATCCCAGAAAACATAGAGGTGCTTAAAAGGGAGAACCGTGAAGGGGAATCTCAAACTCCAGAAAAGCGTGCAGAATCCTCACCTGCTGCATGCGATGGGGGTTGATGTCATGGAGGATCGCCCAGACGTGAAGCGTCAACGAGCCTCACTCTGTACGTCAGAAGCCTCCAAGATACTCTCCTCGTCCAAGGTCCACACCATGGAGAAGGTGCTCACCTTTGGTCTTCCAGAAGTTGAACGGTGAGTGCTATGTGCTCAGAGCCTGAAGAAAGAAGATGGTTCTGCAACATTTTCTCAGACTGACATACTGAGGATGAGCAAATCCTTTTGTGTCAGACGGATTGTCACGAAGCCCACAGACAGCACGGCTTTCTGGTCATTCCTTGCTGTCATGTTGGTCTTCGATGACAGCACATGAGAGAGGCTGCACCAACCATTATCTCCGGATGTGCTGACCAAGACCCTCGAGTCCATCGAAATGAGGAAGACTCGCTGAAGAGACGAGTTGTATTCGACTCTGTGAGCTGTGATTGGCCAGGCCCTAGCATACTTCTACCAGGTAGGCTTTGTGCATCCATGAAAAAAGTTTTCATCACCCTCATTTGCAATCAGAAGGGGACGAGGGACTACTAACGACCAACTTCATTGATGGTTGTCAAATGAAATAATCTGACTAAGTTAATCACCAATCGGTTTAGAAGTGCTTTCGGATCAGTGATTCACCCCGAGCAAACCTGACTGTACTGTCAGCATCACACTTCCCAGGGATAGAATCGCCTATGTGCAGGACAGGACAGCGGAGTTGGAAGCCTCCCCCAACAGCCTGGAGTAGAAGGTCTTTGACAGGATCTCACACACATACATGTGGAATGTGCTCACCAAAGCGGTCTTTGGGAAGAGATTGCATAATTGAAACCGACTGCTCTACCCAAGCATTACCAATGCAGACTTAGTCAATAGTTGTGAATCAGAAAACTTTCTGATCAAATCCACAGTCAGGCAGTTCTGCACATTCTCAACTGTCCTATCTTATAGTTGACCTGAAGACAACAATATTGAAAATCATTCAATAGTTTCTTCCTCTTTAGTAATTATCACATGAGATAGCGTTGGTAAATACAATTAAGGAGAATCCAAAGAGTTTTTACAAATATATTAAGGACAAAAGGGAGAGAATAGGGCCCCTTAAAGATCCGCAAGGCGGACTTTGTGTGGAGCCACAGAAAATGGGGAAGATACTAAATGAATATTTTGCATCAGTATTTACTGTGGAAAAGGATATGGAAGACATAGATTGCAGGAAAATAGATGGTCACATCTTGCAAAATGTCCAGATTACAGAGGAGGAAGTGCTGGATGCCTTGAAACGGTTAAAGGTGGATACATCCCCAGGACCTGATCAGGTGTACCCGAGAAATCTGTGGGAAGCTGGAGAAGTGATTGCTGGGCCTCTTGCTGAGATATTTGTATCATCGATAGTCCCAGGTGAGGTGCCAGAAGACTGGAGGTTGGTTAACGTGGTGTCACTGTTTAAGAAAAGTGGTAAGGACAAGCCAGGGAAGTATAGACCAGTGAGCCTTACCTCGGTGGTGGGCAAGCTGTTGGAGGGAATCCTGAGGGACAGGATGTACGTGTATTTGGAAAGGCAAGGACTGATTCGGGATTGTTAACATGGTTTTGTGCATGGGAAATCATGTGTCTCAAACTTGATTGAGTTTTTTTGAAGAAGTAACAAAGAGGATTGATGAGGGCTGAACGGTAGATGTGATCAATATGGACTTTAGTAAGGCGTTCGACAAGGTTCCCCATGGGAGACCGATTAGCAAGGTTAGATCTCATGGAATACAGGGAGAACTAGCCATTTGGATACAGAACTGGCTCAAAGGTAGATGACAGAGGGTGGTGGTGGAGGGTTGTTTTTCAGACTGGAGGCCTGTTACCAGTGGAGTGCCACAAGGTTCGGTGCTGGGCCCTCTACTTTTTGTCATTTACATAAATGATTTGGATGCGAGCATAAGAGGTACAGTTAGTAAGTTTGCAGATGACACCAAAATTGGAGGTGTAGTGGACAGCGAAGAGGGTTACCTCAGATTACAACAGGATCTGGACAAGATGGGCCAATGGGCTGAGAAGTGGCAGATGGAGTTTAATTCAGATAAATGCAAGGTGCTGCATTTTGGGAAAGCAAATCTTAGCAGGACTTATACATTTCATGGTAAGGTCTTAGAGAGTGTTGCTGAACAAAGAGACCTTGGAGTGCAGGTTCACAGCTCATTGAACGTGGAGTCGCAGGTGGATAGGATAGTGAAGAAAGCGTTTGGTATGCTTTCCTTTATTGGTCAGAGTATTGAGTACAGGAGTTAGGAGGCCATGTTGCGGGTGAACATGACATTGGTTAGGCCTCTGTTGGAATATTGCATGCAGTTCTGGTCTCCTTCCTATCGGAAAGATGTTGTGAAACTTGAAAGGGTTCAGAAAAGATTTACAAGGATGTTTCCAGGGTTAGAGGATCTGAGCTACAGGGAGAGGCTGAAGTGGCTGGGGCTGTTTTCACTGGAGCGTCGGAGGCTGAGGAGTGACCATATAGAGGTTTATAAAATCATGAGGGACATGGATAGGGTAAATAGGCAAAGTCTTTTCCCTGTGGTCGAGGAGTCCAGAACTAGAGGGCATATCATTAGGTTGAGAAAGATATAAAAGAGACCTAAGGTGCAACTTTTTCACGCAGAGGGTGGGACGTGTATGCAATGAACTGCTAGAGGATGTGGTGGAGGCTGGTACAATTGCAACATTTAAGAGGTATTTGGATGGGTATATGAATAGGAAGGGTTTGGAGGGGTATGCGCCGGGTGCTGTTATGTGGGACTAGATTAGGTTGGGAGATCTGGTAGGCATGGACGGGGTGGACAGAAGGGTCTGTTTCCATAGTGTTAATCACTATGACTCTATTCACCGAGAACTTCTTTATTAAGGTTCCTCAATCTGTCATTGCTCATTCATCCATCAATTCTTTATTTAGATTCAGGACCCGAGTTTCAGACTCAAATACTTCCTTCTCAAACTTAAAAAACTTTATGCGTTTGAAGATCACCCTCCCCCAATGCAATAGTATTGTAAATTCATGCTATTGCATTGTGTATGTTATATTTGGTGAAAGTATATTAACTTGCTGCATGCTTACATCTGTTCCCTTGTATCAATTCATATCTCCGAGATGTCAGAAGTCAGTCCTTTTACAATGTTGTTTCTATCCAATCACCTCAAGCATCATCACAAATAATACATATAAGCATGATATTTCGGCAGTAACTGTATCACTGAATTAATATAGATTTGTTTTTGAGTTATCCCTAAAATTTTAAAAAAGGCGCCCCAGAAAGAATTCTGCCGCTGAATCTGTGAGGGAAGTGACGGAAGTGTTTGTCCAGAAGATTAGGATTCTGAAGCATGGATCCAGAACTCATTTTTGTTGTTTTCCTCTTTCGCTCACAGATTTTCGCCTTCAAGCGGCCAGCTTTATTTGCCTTCTAACTGAGATTGATCCCACGTTTATAATACTCCGACTGGTTTGAGTACATATTCCACAAAGGCGGTAGTATGTATCTCCTGAAGAGTAGCAATCCACATCCAACTAAAGCATAACATATGTTTCCAATGTATTGTGGTTACACCAGACCCAGAAACCTCACTAATAATCGAGACATCAAAATGTCTTCCTCTTGGAACCAGTGCTTCCAACCACACAGTCATTGGCGTAATGAGTACTCAGAGTAACGAGGAGATCAGCTTTTCAAATCCCTCCCTGATTTGCCAGTTTGTACGTTTCGGAAGTCATTGCTGTTATAATCTGTTATTGTCATGACGTCAGTCAGGTGGCCCTCAGAGGATATGAGTTCCCTGATTGGAGCTGTTAATCTGATCCAATCAGGAAGCTCTGTTTGAAATAAAAGGATGAATGGCAGGGATATTGAGATGCCAAATGTCTGACTCAAAGAGAGTGTATGATCAAAGTATTTGCAAATAAAGGGTGATGAAAGACTGCATGCCTGTCTCTGAAGAATGATTTCACTTTCAGACATTTTGGAACTATATGTGCATCAAGACTCCGGACTCTTCACTTTCCACACTTTGAGGCTCCTGTCCCTGTCCCACTCCAGCCAACTCCACACCCCAAGATATGCTGAAGTTGCTCTGTGACGTCCTTGACCCGAAGCACTTTTGATGTAAGAAACCAATTGGACTCTGTCAAATCAGGACTGATGATTCTGAAAGAGTCAGCCAATAACTCTTGCTTTGTGCGCTGCTGCTATTTGATGTGTACACAGCACTGAACTAACTCCACAAAAAAGGAAAAAATAAAATAAAAATACTGAGGAGTTGGGAGTCCATGTCCATTTGAGTGCAATATCGATTGCCCAGAATGATAGATGGGCAGCAAGGCTTCAATGATGAGGGATTGAAATGACTCAAACTCAGAGCTGAATTCCTCAAATTTAGAAGAGTCTGAGACCAGGAAATATTTCAAGAGAATAATGGAAACTATTGGGACTTAACTGACCCAGACATTTCTTGTTGCCTCTTGAGTTCGGACTACGAGAAGCATTTAAAAATTTACAGATGGCCTGAATCTTTCCAAGACTGAAATGAATGAAGAATACCTCACATTTCTCTACATTGTATTGCACAGACTATTTTGTGCTCACTCAGTCACTGAAGCTATCCTTCCCCTTCGTCACATTCCTATGTCCTTCTTGAGTTGTTTTTATCTACCTCCTAACATTGTATTATCAGCAAATGTAACACATGATCACATTGTCTTAGTTATTGACAGCGTTTATAAATGACTGTGTCTCGAGTAATAGTCCTTGCAGCACTCACTAATACCAGACTGACATAAAATGAAATATTTATTCCTGCTGTTTGTTTTCAGTCCTCACATCAAGGCTCATCTCCCCATCGCTACAGGCCTCATTGACAACAATGACTCCAGCAAAACATTTCCAAATTTTGACATTTCTGCAGTGTTGTATGTGCAGATCCCACAATGGCCTCACTGCTCCATCTCGACTGAAACTGTTCCATCCCATCATATGTCATTTGCGTTCAGTTTCTTCTGTGTACACGTGCAGTACATTGCAGGGAACTGAGGAACCCAGTCCCCGTGTGTTGCTTTACTCTAGAGACGGCTCTGAAACATTTCCAGGACACTCTTATCCTGGTAGGAGGTTCTGTATTGATTGGTGCTTATGTAACCGTTGAGGATGTTTTTCAGAGAGTATTTTTACTTGTCTCAATTATTGTCTTAAATTGCGAAATTATGTTCGATTCAGTAACTTCATCAGCTGAAGGTGAGGAATTAAATTGCAATGTTGGATTTATTAACAGAGTGTCATCACCATTAACCAACGATCATCCCTTCACAGAACAGCCAGTAATAGCCAGGGAAGTAACATCCCAGTGTTGAGGAGAACCTTTCTCAGAGTGACATTCAATAAACAGAGTTTAATTTCCAAACAATCATGTCAAGCACTGAAATAAAATGAGAGTTTAAAGTTCGGTAGATGGTGTTAGTGCTGGTACAGAGAGTAGCACCGTGGCTCAGCGGTTAGTTGTGCTGCCTCACAGAGCGAGCGGGTGGGTCTGGGTGGGATACCATTTGCCTGGTCAATGTGGACTTGATGGGCCCATTGGCCGGCTTCCGCGTCGGGTTGGAGAGAAAGCTGTGGGGACAACCAAAGAGACTGAGACCTGATATGGCCAGCTTCTCTGAGTGGGAAAGTCATTGGCAGATGGAATATAATGTGGAGAAATGTTCATGTGCAGCACAGATTTCCAAACATACTCAGTGACAGATTAATATCTCTGCCCAGTCCTCACTTCCAGACCCAGGGACGTTTTGTCCCTGAGGGAGGGCAGGTTTCTGACGTGAGATTATTACATTGCAACACGAAGATACTGACTGTAAGAGAGCTTGCTACATCCCGTCACAGCATTTACTGGGCTTTCTGTATTGTACAAACTACATTTTAAACATTGACAGATGGAATATAAGAAGGTGATTTACATTTATCGGAAGAATAGAAAAGAAACAGAACATTGAGTTTAGAACGTGATGAGGAATAATGAACCATTATTGTCTGGAGGATAAGGGTGATCTTGTACATGAATATCAGAAATTTAACATGGTAGTGGTGCTAACAATCTGGAGGACAATGCTACATTGACAATTATTACTGGGAGACTATGTTGGGAATGTTAGGAAATCCTTCTATGATTCCCTTCTGATTAGATTTTTCCCTTTCACTGAAGATATTGATATCCGTTAAGAGGTTGTCCTTCACACAATCACACAACCACATGTAGACAAAGACACTCACACATTCTCAGTGTCTCACACAAAATCGAACACTCTTCTAACTTACATACACACACACTCTCTCTGCCAAAAAAAACAGTCGCAGACACACATATATATTCAGGCAAGCACTTCTACGCTGTCATACATTCACATACTTTGACGCAAACACATTGAATTGGGCAACCTGACACACTGACCTTTACTCTTGCATTCTCTCACAAGCATCGGTGAATAATTCCATCCAGGACGTTTGTTCAATTAGAGATTTTTTCATCATTTTAGACATCACCAAATTTCAAGTCACAGCTGGACAATGTGGTAGTTCATAACTTCCTGCTATCAGGATAAAACAAGCCTGACTCCAGGTTCAAAATCTGCGACAGATTCTGGACAGGGCCTCATTTCACTGGCTGATCTGACACGTGACCTTTTGTAGCTTGAGAAATCAAGCTGAGGGACTGTGAGAGAGAGAGAGACACAGGGAATGAGGTTTAGAGGAGGCGTGAAGGTGAGAGTGTGCAAGGGAGAGGTAGGCAGAGAGTGAGTGTGACCAAGGGAGAGAGTCCGAGTGAGAGTGTGAGTCAAAGTGGCAAGAGAAACAAAATGTGAGTTCGAGAGTGAGAGCAAGTAATAGAGGAAGCGCATGCACGCGCGCGCGAGAGAGAGATATTGAATGAGTAAAAGAGAGATGTATGAAGAGAGACTGGATCGGTTAAATTCACTGTGGGATCACTAGAATGAGGAGGATTTTGAAGAAAGCTCGAACATTCTAACTGGGTCAACGCAGGGAGGATGTTCCTGGTGACTGGGGAATTCAGAACCAGGTGTCCCAGTCTAAGTCCAGGCCATTTCCGAGTGATATGGGGAGAAATGTTTTACCCAGAGAGTGGTGAGACTGTGGAATCCCCTGCCACAGAAAGCCGTTGAGATCAAATATTTTCACGGAGTAGGTAGATCCAGCTCTTAGGGTGAAAGGGATCCAAAGGATGGGTGGTGGGGGGGAGGCGGAGGGGGGGGTGGAGAGAGAGTGAGAAGAGGAAGGGGGGATAAGGAAACCATGTCAGAGGCATTTTGAGTCAGAAAATGCAAAATCCCTAAACAGCCAAACTCACAAAATTGTTCTTCCTTCTCTGTCAAAACTGAATTTCTCGGGCTCGCGGAAAACATAGAAACTGAGAGTAGGAGAATGTCATTCAGCCCATCAATCCCTATCCCACAATGCAGTACATAACTAGGGGGCGACACAGGTTCAGTCTTTGGGGCCCAGCTATTAGTAATCTGTTTCAATGACTTGAATGCTAGGATGGAAACTCTGCTGCACTGTTGTTGCCTGATGGAGACAGCATTGTATGTTTCTTGGAAACTTGGGATTGGATATTCTGAAAAGAAATGTGCAGTGATGTTGGATTTGGAGAATGGCGAGCACTGCATTAGAGCACTTAACTTTGGAGTCGAGAGTGCAGTGGTGGAAAAGCATGGCAGTTCAGACAGCATCCAAACCAAAACATCGATTCTCCGGAAGAAGGGGGCAGCGGTCCACGATGGTGCCCCATAGAATGGTATTAAGTAAGCTCACTGCACCTATGACAGCAAATACACGTCACCAGATGAAACTAATTGTTAGAATTCTAACAGTGTGGAAACAGGCCTTTCAACCCTCTGAAGAATAATCCACCCAGACCCATTCCCACACCCTAATATCCAGCATTACCCCTGACTTATACACCTAACCTACACAACTCTGAACATTATGGGCAATTTAGCATGGCCAGTCCACTTTGACCTGCTCATCGTTGGATTGTGGGAGAAAGCCACAAAGCCAGCAGAAATCCATGCAGGCATGGGGAGAATGTGCAAACTCCACACAGTCGCCCGAGGGTAGAAAAGAACCCGGGCCCCTGGCACACTGTGGCAGCAGTACTCATCCCTGAGCCAACTTGGCCACCCGCAATCATTCCATTTTGAATTACTGCTGTTGTGTCGAAAAGTATTGGAATTGGATGGCTGCTTGTGATCTTTGTGAATACTGTAATGAAGTTGGAAGTCAAAATCAACTGGGATAAAGGTTTTGATCTAATAGCCTGTTAGGTATTCATGATGTTGTGCAGAAATACACAAACCAGGGCTCTTGAATAAACCCAAAGCAATGAACAAAGGACTTTCCAATCACCCGCATGTTTGTGTGAGTCTCTGCTCTAGGAGGACCTCACGAAAATCCCAGGGATAGCAAAGCCAGCTGAAGTATAAAGCAGCCCAATTGGTCCGAAACCTGTTGATCTTCCAGCTGAAGGAGTTGACCCAGACTGAATGTTGCAGACTGGCACATTCCAAGGTCCAGGACTACGTGTTGAGGGAAGCGCTGAAGCTTGGGACAGCTCCCGCCAAGGCGCAGTGGGGAAAGACCACCGTTTAACATCTGCCTGCCTAAAGATGAACAGGGGGCCCGTGCCTCAGCTAATTATATGGGCATATGATTGAAAAATGTACAGACCTGTATAAAAATGATAAAATCTGATTTCTGTATGTAAATGTTTACATATGTTTGGCATGACCAACTCTACAGACCATCACATTATTTTATGAATATAGTATATTTTTGAAATGGAAAAAAATCAACTTCCCAGTAGCTACAGAAAAACTCAATCTGGTCTCTGCACATGCGCACTTTGTCCTCCAGCCCAGGGGCTAGAACGTACCCCGGGGTGTATGGTGAATGGATGGGGATAGAGAAAGCTTTCAAAGTGAGCTGGTTGGGCACTGGAGAAACTACAAAGGGGCTAGTTCAGGGGAGATAAAGCTACAAAGGGAAAAGCAAATAGTTAGGGGCTGTGGAGGCGCTACATTGAGGAGAAGCGAGATGTGTTGGGGGTGGTGCAAAATTGCAGTTTCACAACTGAAAGAAGTAGGGAAGGAACGGAAAGGTGGGAGGGAGTGACAGAAAAAAGAGTGAGAGTGGTAAAGAACGTAGACAAAGATAGAAAGAAGAAAGTTTGAAAAAGACAGAAGAAAATGCTGTCAGTGTGATAGAGGGAAAGAGGTGGAGAGTGAGAGACAGAGACAGAGAGAAAGAAAAGAGAAAAGAAAGGATCAGATATACAAACGGGAGTCAGGGAAAGGTGTGGTGAGTTTAGAAAGGTGATGCTCTGGGAGGTACCCGGTCTCTCGATTGTCTCTCCCAATCTCTGTCCCCTATTAGGGACAGGAGCTGCCTCCAGGGGTGTGTTTCAGCAGAGGAAGTGGGGACTGCAGATGCTTGAGATTGGAGTCAAAAAGTGTGGTGCTGGAAAGGAACAGCAGGTCAGGCAGCATCCGAGAAGCAGGAGAGTCCACGTTTCAGGCATCAGCCCTTTCACCTTCCTATGAAGGGGTTTCGCCCGAAATGTCGACTCTTCTGCTCCTCAGACGTTGCCTGACCTGCTCTGTTGTTCCTTTGCAACACTTTTTGACTTTGCTTCGGGAGGCCAGGTTCAGGCCGGGGGTGAGATTAAAGGATAGGATTGAGATTCGAACTTTCTCTCACATCGAGACAAACAAACACCCCGGAACACAACGCCTGCTTAGTGCACATGAGGAAAGGGATAAAGGGTGCCAGAGTCTGCTTAAACACCCAGAACTCTGTGGCTGAATGATACTCTCTCGGGCTAAGTCCACAGGGCATCCAGTCAGCTCCCAGCTCCCTCTACCTTGGAGCAGACTTTCTCCAGGGAAGAAACACAACCACAGTCATCTTTGGAGGATGAATTAGGTGTGTTAGTGTCCTGGGAAAAGGAGGAGGTGTGAGAGAAAGCAGCAGCTGAACAGTATAGTCCAGACTCTGTCTGTCTGCTCCCATTTTACTGTCTTGGAATAATAGCTGTAATTATTTTCTAACGGATCAATTCCTTTTGTCTTTGGATTCTCCTACTGATCAATCCAAAAATCTCGACATGTGATTGCCAGGAATCAGCTGATTGGAAGGCAGCTGTATTCAGTCCGATAGTGCAATCACTGGCTGATAACACAACCCAATCCCCAAATGCATTTAAACAGACCTATATCAAGACCAATTCAGCAGACTTGGTGCTGATACACTAAAGGTCATACTAGGTCAAGTGACAATAACTTATGTAATTTGAATGGAGGAGTTGTGGGGTCATGTTGTGGCTGTACAGGACATTGGCTAGGCCACTTTGGAATATTGCGTGCAATTCTGGTCTCCTTCCTATTGGGAGGACTTTGTGAAATTTGAAAGGGTTCAGAAAATATTTACAAGGAGATTGACAGGTTTAGAACATTTGAGCTGCAGGGAGAGGTTGAATGGGCTGGGGCTGTTTCCCCTGTAGCATCGGAGGCTGAGGGGTGACCTTACAGAGGTTTATAAAATCATGAGGGGCATTGATAGAGTCAATGGACAATGTCTTTTCCCTGGGGTGTGGGAATGCAGAATAATAGGAGAATTGGTTTAGGGTGAGTGGGGCAAGTTTTCCACACAGAGGCTGGTACGTGAATGGAATGAGCTGTCAGAGGAAGTGGTGGAGGCTGGTACGATTGCAGCATTTAAAATTCAGCTAGATGGGTACATGAATAGGAAGGGTTTGGAGGGATATGGGCGGGGTGCTGGCAGGTGGGACTAGATTGGGTTAGGTATCTGGTCAGCATAGATGAGTTGGACTGAAGGGTCTATTTCCATACTGGACATCTCTACGACTCTGTGACTCTAAGTCAATTTTAAGGAATATCGTAAATAAAAGAGGGAGCTGGGTCATTGGAAGGGTGCAGAGAGGGAGTCCAGAGGTGTCTCTGATTAGGTTTGGATTCCCGTGCCATCGCAGCAGCTGGGTCTTGGAAAGGAACACAGAAACAAACCACTGATATCAGCGAATTGATTGGAATCAAAGTCATTTATTGTTGAAAATAAATTTGCACCCAGAAGGCACAGAATCTTTCCTGGATATTATGTACTTTTTAGAATTGAAACTTTTTGTTAAATTTGTCCAGTTGTATGGATCAGAGCGTTGCTTGAGGAAGAGTGAACAGGATTGTTTGATTGTATTTCCCACTCTGACCTGCAGTGAACAGTGATGATTTCCTCCGGGTCATTTCTCCTTGGACCCGCTTTGCTCACTGTGAACAGATGGCTTGGGATGAAGGTAGCTTTTGTGCCAATATAATTACTCTTTTGCTTTTGCTTTTGTTGGTCAGCTTCCTACTAACTGTTGCACCTTGCGAACAGCACTTTAAATCACTCTACTCCTGCTGTCTCTTTCATTTGGCTACTCAGATGGAGTCATTCCTTGCCCATTAGCTACGGAGTGTTATCATGCTGCTAATCCTCCTCCTTTCGGTCCATTCCTCACGTGAACTCTTCATTCTATTATCTGCTGGATCTAATGTTGATTCCTCAGTTGCTTGGATTGTTTGATCAAGTCCATTACTTTTATAACTGGATATGTCACTGCCCACTTTAACTGGTCTCTGAACCTTTTCTGGGTCACCACATAAATAAAAGCATTTGTGCAACAGCTTAACTTCTGAAGCATAAATGCCAATTTTCGAAAGAGATCACGTGCAGCAGAATCTAAGGAATAACCAGCAGTAAAGAAATGCAAAATATACACCAACCAGAGAAATATGAAACTGGCAGATATGGCAAATAGCAAAATCACAGATTTCTTTCTGCTCTCTCCCTCTGGGTCGTTGTCCATTTTTCTCTGTCCCCTCAGCCCCTCGCGCAATTTCACAGCCTCAAAGATATATCTGACAGTCAGAACATTAATAAAGAGAATAAAACTGAACGGGAGAAACGGTGTTAAAAATTTTTCAATATATTTAAAACTTGCCAACCGAGGTTCGTTACAATACCTGGATGTGGTAGAACAATACCATGGAACATTGTTGCTGATCATTGCAGGTTTAAATCAAAAGTAGTTGGGAATGTTCTTTAAACAGAAGAAAATGCAAATTGTTGTGAGAACACTTGTTGCAGTTTTCTGTGTGCAATACTAAGATTTCATCTGATGAAAACAAATGGCGACAAATCGATCAAAAGATAAAGCAACAGTGAACCAGACTGAACAATGGTCAAGCAGCTCAGGACATGGGTAACACTACAAACAGGAGTGATGTCCAGGAAACACTGTGGATAATAATAATATGCAAATCGACGGAGTATGATATTAAAAACAATGAACAGTAGATCAGAAGCTGCCATGGCCACCAGATAGCGAGTGATGCATGTAGAAAGGCCACATTTTCCCCGAGCTTAAATTACAAACACCACTAGACTAACTGTAAGAGAGAAAAAAAGGATGAAAAAGCAGGCTAGAAGTTACTGATCAAACACTCTCCATGTCTGGGCTCAGGCTATAAGCAATGGTAAAAAAGGTAATCGTTGTTCCACGTCATACAAAGTTTAAAGAATTTGAATCACAGCAGCAAACGCTCTCAGAATGTATCATTTGCCGTTTTAAAAAAAAGACATAGGGAAGAACATGAGCAGCGGCTTGCTGACAAAAACACAGTCTCCTACCTTTTTATTGCGGATTGACAGCAGTGAATTTCACCCGCTGTATAGGTTACACAGACTGGCTGGAGTTTCCCATAACACCACTGCAGTCACTCCAAGACACCTGGGATCAGTACGACAAACAACAGGAGGCACTAACACAGCATTGGTGGGAAAATTTCTGTATTTGATTTCAGAGCCTCCACAATTCAGTTTGCTTCTTTAATTGTATATCTACATGATATAAAGAACAGGACAGAACACGGAATGACTACACAGTGTTCAGGATTGGATACTCTCCACAATATGGATGAATAAACAATCGAGCATTGAGTCCCTTCCTCATGTACAGGATTGACTATCCTGATAATTTGAGCCATGACAGCATTCAGCAGTGAATCCAACCACCATGTCCCAGGTTGGATACTCACCACAATCGGAAGATCTTCAACTTTTGGCACAGACTCCTCCCACATGTCCAACACTGTACACCACAGCCACCATCTAAACAAAATATGAATCGACACAGCATTGGCCATCGCAACTTTCTGGTTTAGAAGTTCAACACTTTATCTGAGGACAAACAAAGCTTCTTTGCTGATGCCCAGGCTGACGCTCGCAAGCTCCTCTCCTTGTGAACGGAGGTTCCCAACGCAGACTCAGAGATATTTGGGGCTAGAAATCTCCATGGGTTGACTGAAATTCTACATAGATATCACCAGAATTGTTCCACAGCTTGGGACAAGAGACTAATAGCTATATACGTCAATTGATCGCCAAAGACAAAATAACAATCCCAACAGAATGCCAATGGGGAGGAACTGCACATGGGCCATTATCATTTGGGGAACATGAAAAAACAGCAGCAATGAAATACAAGGAGAGAAACAGCCTGTTGGGCACAGTTGCTTGATCCTCTGTGGGGGAGCTGCTGCTACATCATTCCAGATCTCAGTGTTGGTTCTAACACATTCTGTAGTTCGGTAGTGTGCGCCTTCTTACAAATGGCACAACTCACATTTCTCTTTGACAATCAAATAAGTCGTCACTGCATATAAACGTGATGCTGTGTTGAACCCCCCTCTCCACGATCTGTCGTCACAAATATCACCTCAGCCCACACTTCCAGTGACTGATGAAAACACACAAGATGGTGAAACCATTCTGTGCTGCTGCTCACTTATCACCACATGACGAGCTGCTAATCTCACCCATTGCCCACGTTGTATCTGGGCTCCCATTTGGAGAAAGCTGCCTGAGCAAAATTCACCAACAAAATACCGTTATCTCAAGGAGTGGGAAACCCCAGATGTCTCTGAGAGATGGGCCTGGAAGAAAATCCATCTGATGGATGATTTGGACAGACACCTGATGGAGGAGCAGCGCTCTGAAAGCTAGTGCTTCTGAATAAATCTGTTGGACCATAACCTGGTGTTGTGTGATTTTTATCTTTGTACATCTGATGGATAGCAAACTTTGAGCTAACAAACAGAGAGAGAGTAGTCTTGCTGAACCTTTCCTCAAACAAGCCAGTGCCCGTGCTCATATAAACTTCGTCAAAGTGGCCTCAGTATAAATCCTTTCTGCACAGTATAGAGAAACAAACAATGGTACACACAACTGAGGGGTCTCGTAATTGACAAACTATTTGCTTTAAATTCAGTGAGTATGGACACTATTCTCTGACATGGCGATTTATCTTGTTTAGTGGAAATACAACGATGGGCAATTCAGCATGGCTAATTCAGCTGGCATGCACATCTTTGTGACTGTGGGAGGAAACTGGAGCACCCGGAGGAAACCCACACAGACACGGGGAGAATGTGCAAACTCCACACAGTCAGTGACCCGAGGCTGGAATCGAACCTGGAACCCTGGTGCTAACCACTGAACCACCCTAATATTGTGAATACATATTTAATTGTTTTAAAACCTGGTAGTGAACCTCGCTAAGTTACAGATACTTTTCACGATGCACTTAGAGAAATTCCCAAGTTATGCTCTGTGTTGCCTGCTTAAGAATTTTTTTCGTGGTCTGGCGTAGTTCATAACAACAACAACAACAACAACAACAACACACACACACACACACACACACACACACACACACACACACACACACACACACACACACACACACACACACACACACACACACACACGCCGAGGAAAACAATTTTACTGCAGAATATGAACACACCTCACATAGACACGTTAACACAACCACACCTTCATACTCTCAAACACACAGAAACACAGTTTCACTGAGATATAGCAACAGATGGATACACAGACAGGGGACACATAGACGAGAACAAATTTTACAAATCGTCATCCTGCAATATAGAAAACATTTCCAAACAGACACTGAATCACACCCAGATCTTCATTCCCAAAAAAGAAATGAAATCATATTGAGACTGTCGACTCGAACCTGAAGAACTTGTATAAACATGCCTGTACACACACATGAGCACACTCCAGCACAGTTATAGAACTACACATACATTAGATACAGGCATAGAGCAACACTCTTTCTCAAATACAGAAACACACCCACGCAGAGACACAGGGAGATCCTGCTGGACGCACAGAAAATCTTGACGTACAAACCAACAGACAAATACCGTCTGAGCAACACACTTACCTACTTATACAGGAGCACGGCCAGGCAGAGAGACACACCCTGCATTCGCGTAATAATACACCTGCACTCAAAGACAGACACACATCGAGTCACAGAGCGAGTTTGACACGCTGACACACGCAAGCATAAACAGCATACACTGTGGAGAAATAGAAATGTAACAAACACCACATGCAAAACTCACAGAGATACACAGGAACATATCCAAATAAATGAAACCTAAGAAACATACACAGAGTGACATCCCCACAAAGGCAATGAAGCATACCCACACACAGACACACACAGACACTCTCACACACGAAAACAATCAAAGAGCAGGAGAGGGAGGGACGGATGGCTCATTTACAGAACTGTTATGAATTTTGTATCAAGGTATTGCTGGCAGTGTCTGTATCTTTTGCGTTTTGCAAAATTACGTCCTGGGTTTAAAGCAGTGAATGAAGGGATCGGGAATGCATTTGAGCCAATGAACGTGAACTATACGAAACTGAGAAAACAAATGTCTGACATCGTCAATGAGAAAAAAAGAAACAGACAGAGAGAGAGAGAGACAGAGACAAAGATGGAGATCGACAGAGAGCGAGGTAAAGAGACAGAGATAGAGGAGAACGAGAGAAAGACAGACACAGACCAAGTGAGTGAGAGAGGGACAGAGAGAAAGAGAGAGAGAGAGAGAGAGAGAGAGAGAGAGACAGAGTGAGACACAGAGAAAGACTGACAGCAAGACATTCAGAGAGAAGGAGAGAGGAAGATACAGAGACGGAGAAAGAGAGGGTGTGATGGATAGAGACAAAGACACACAGAAAGAGGCAGATAAATAGAGAGATGGCAATATCCTTGGATGGGATTAGCCAGGAGGTGGGCTCAAGAAACTCTCTCAAAAATAAGTAAAAAATCAAGAAATAATAACCAACTCAGCCGAGAGGATCACCAGCAATCGGAGCCTTTCTCTTGTTGTAATAAAGTGTTACAGTGAGCTGAACAAAGAGAGTCTGACAGCCATCATAGTGAATGAGGACCTGTTTCGGTCCCTCCTCCTCCTCCCCTGCAGGGGAAATGCAGAGACCCTTCCGACCGGTCCTTAACACTCATCCAGTGGGGGCTCAGCAAGATCTTGACACATTGACAGACAGCCAAATACAGTCTAAACAAAACACACATCTGCTTAATTTGGAGCACAGCCGGTTAGAGACACGCCCGCACTCTTGCAATAATGCACCGAAAGTCAGGGACACATACATTTAGAGCCACTGAGCCATCGTTACATGTTGACAGTGACACACACAAACACACATACACACTCAGAAGATAGAAGCACAAAAACATGGAAATAGGACTGTAACTACACACACAGGTATACAAAAGAACAGAAGCACATGTGAATAGAACACACATATACAGTTTCACACTGGCACAATCACAAATAGTGACACAAATATTCCTCACCGTCACAGAAACACTCCCTCACAGACTCAGTAACGTACCCAAACACATCAACACTGCAATATGTAGTCACTGAAACACTACCCAATTCAGATTCACAGAGGGAACCTAACACATGGTGCAGAAACGCACTCACAATGTGTAAAACGGATATGTCCAAAGACAAAACTGGAGAACAGACACATCGAGTGATATCCCCAAACAGGCAGTGATACATATACACAGAGACCCTCACAGACCGAAAGTGAAACACATAAATGCAAACTCCCTCACAGCGACCGGGAGAGAGAGGAAGACTGTCAATGTGCAGGGTATAAAGGGACAGTGCATTTACAGAACTGTAATTAATACTATGTCAAGTATTGTTGGCTGCATATGTGCATTTCCTATTTTCCAAAATCACCACCACGGCTAAAATCAGCGAATGAAGAGATGTAGAAGTTGTTTGAGCCAATTCATTTGAGCAAGTGTTAATCTGCGACAACACGTGTCTGATGTGGTCAATGTTAGCAAACAAACCATGAGATAGAGACTGAGAGAAAGCATGAGACAGATAGAGATACAGAGGTAGGGTGAGACAGAGACAGAGGGAAACTGACAGCAAGAAATTAAGAAATGGGAGAGATGCAACCAAAGTGAAAGAGAGTGAGAAAGAGACGAAGAGAGGGACAGAGGCAATGACATGCAGAAAGAGGCGGAGAGAGACAGAAGGCAATAACCTTGTGATGGATGTAGACGGGAGGTGGACTCAACAAACACTGTCAAAACTGAACATTTGTGCATGGAACAATAACCAATTCAGATGAGGCGATCCCCAGCACATGGAGACTTTCTTTTACTGTAATAAAGCGTTTATAGCGACCTAATAGAGAGAGACTGACAGTCACCATAGTGCAGCATGGAACTGCTTCTGTTCCCTCCCCCTTGTCCCCTCCATGTGAAATGCAGAGATCGCTCCTGCCGGTCTGAATAAGTCACCCACAGGGCTGTCCATTAAGACTCAATGTTCCAGGTGAGTCCATCACTGACAGCAAGTCCCTCATTTGGAATCACTCCCCCAGCCTTTTTCCATCCTACCCAGACACTGACAGTTGCCCCTGGCTCCCTTAACTGCTGTCCCTTTGTCATGTCTTTTTTTCTATTTCTTTATGGCGAGGTGGATGGATTCTTGTTAAGCCTGGGAGATTGGTATCATTATCAGGGACAGACAGGAATATGGAATTGGATACTTTAGAATTGGATAAGCCGTGATGTGCTGGAATGGCAGGTGGACCAGATTTGAAGGGCTGAATGGCATACTGCTCCTCATTGTCTGTGTGTCTCCAAATGTGTAAATCCGTCTTGTGACCCACCCAGCTTCCCCACTTCTCGCCTACCGTAGGACGTTAAACTCAATCCATGTGCTTGTGTCGATGGAATTTTGGCCTAACATTGCAATTACCGCGCTGGGAACTCTGCAGCTGGTTGGGGACCTCTCCCAGTTCTTTTGCTGAGTTATTAAGTGAAGAATTGATGTAAAAAGTTGTTGCACCGCATTCCTGAACTTCGCTCTGGACTTGGACAGAGTCACTGCATAAAATACTGTGTTCGTGCTGCAGCTTAAAACCCTCAGCATTTCTGAAACGAACATAAAATCCTTTAGAGAGCTGTAGTTCCAATGGTATGTTCCTTTAATGCGAAAGTACAAGATGTTTGAACCGTGACTGCCCACAGAAGGATGAAGCTGATGGATAGAGTGAAGAGGGAAATCACTGACTTCCTCCGATTCTCCATCTCTGTGTCTTTGTGACTCTCTCCATTCCTCAGACCTCTCAGGCTCTTGTGGACTCGAATGGCCACTAAAATGTGCCTGACAGTGAGAGTGTTCATCAACAGAATGGGATGAAAGGGGTTAAAGTTATATCAAGCCACCTAAATCCCAGCCACCTGGGATCAGTAAAAACAAACTTGATTTTATTCGGCAGTGCCACAGAACATTACTAATCACACCCGAAGTTTCCAAATGAAAATAGAAGGGAATGTTTTTTGAACAGAGCAGAATGCCGGTTGCAGCCATAGCCACAGCCAAGGCTTTCTCTGTCCAATATTCTCCCTTTATTTTCAGGCAGCAAATGGCCACAAAACGGTGAAAGGAGAAAAGGACAGTGAACCAGACTGAACAGTCTGTGGCAGCACAAGCCATGACATAGACAGGACGGCACACAGAGGTGAGATCCAGGAAACACGTTGGCATGTCAAAGTATTTGAGGTTCCTCAATATGATGTCAGTGAGAACGAACAGCAGATCCGACGTTGCCATAGCCAACAGGCAGCGCGTTGTGCAGTTAGCGAGGCCACACTTTCCTCATGTGAGAACCAAAATCACCAAGAAATTAACTGAAAGAGACCGGAAGTAAAATGTAAATTGGAAGTTAATGATCAAACTTCCCCACGTCGACACAGATAGCAATATAAGATCTGGGGCAGTTGGGAGTGTTCAGATGTCGAGTTTGACCATGAAAACTCCAATGGCCTGACCCATTTCGAATCTGTTCGCTCCTGTGTTCAATTAAATGTGGGCAGGAAATTGTCAGATGGCAGGGGGCATATCTTTAAAGTGAAAGGGAAGAGGTTCAGGGGATCTGAGGAAGAGGCTTTCACCCAGAGAGTGATGTCTACTCATTCAGTGCCTGGGAGAGTTGTGGAAGCAGGAAATGTCACAAACTTTAAAAACTACCTGGATGAACGCGTGAAGCATCATAATATTGAAGACTATGAGTGTAGTGCTGGACGCTGGGACGAGTGTAGATTTCGTGTAACTTTGATGGCACAAACTGGATGGAATGAAGGCCCTCTCCTGTATAGTCTGGTTCTTTGATTCTCAGAATTACTTCTGGGAGGCAGGTTGGGAACTGACGCATTTTAATGAAATAAATGATCGCTTTGAATGCTGAAAACATCAAACAGAATCTGAAATAACTGGTATTCCCTCTACAAGACATTTCTGTATCCAAATAGCTGGGTCTCCCTGAGTCAATGCCATTTAATCTTACCAATCACATCCACTGTTCTGCCTCATCAACCCTCTTTGATACTTCTTCAAAAACCTCAGTCGAGTTGGTGAGACATGATATTGCACGTTTAAAAGTATTTCAACTGCCACTAATCAGTCTTTGCCAATCCAAATACATGTAAATTCTGTCCCTGCAGATTCACTCTCACAACTTGCCATCCACTCATGTCAGGCTCACTAGTCCACACTGCCCTGGCTTTTTCCTTCTCACTTTTCTTAAATAGTGGCAATATGTACGATAACGTCAGGTTTTCAGGCACTTCACCTGTTACTGCCAGTGATATAAGTATCTCAACAAATCCCCCAGCATTCACTTCCCTAGCTTCCCAAAGAGATCTGGGGGACACCTCATCAGGTCCTGGGGATTTATCCAACCTCATGATTTTTAAGATTTCCAACATGACTTCCTGTGTAATATGGACATTTTTGAAGCTGTCTCCATCTATTTCCCTTCACTTTGTATCTCCTAGTTTTCCCTAAGAATCTACCATTTACGGGCATGTTGTTCACTTATCTGACGTCCCAAAATGCATCACATTTCACTTATCGGGATTATATTGTATCTGCCATTGCTCTGCACTGTTTAATCGCTGATTAATATGGACAATAACCTGAGACCATCATCTTCAGTAGAAACAACATCAGTATTTTCGTGTCGTCTTTAAACTTACTGATAACACCTTGACCATTGACAGACAAGTTTATCAAGGTTCCAATCTTCAGTCCCTGGGGGACACTGTTGGTCACAGGCTTCCAATTACAGTAAAAAGCATCTACTTCCCCACCATCACACTTTGCGTCCTATTTGTAAGCAATGTTTGGATTCAGTTTGCCAAATTGTTTTGAACGCCAGGAGTTACCACCTTTTGGACCAGCCATCCATGTGGGACTTTGCGAAAGGCCTTACTGAAGTCCATATAAGACAGATTGACTGCACTACCCGCATCGATATAGAGTTGGTTCTGCTATAATGTGTGTTTCTTCAATGTGAATTGGCTATAACACAATTGAAGAACTTGGACCATTATTTGTGAACGTGAACTTTCCTTACCTGCATTGGCTATAACACGATGCCAGTTTCATTTGTTTAATGGGTAGCAGGGTGGCTCAGTGGTTAGCACTGCTGCTTTATAGTGCCAGGGTTCCAGGTTTGGTTCCAGCCTCGGGCGACTGTCTGTGTGGGGTTTGCACGTCCTCGCTGTGTCTGCGTGGGTTTTCTCCAGGTGCTCTGGTTTCCTCCCACAGTCACAAAGATGTGCAGGCCAGGTGAATTGGCTATGCTGAACTGCCCATAGTCAGTTGCATTCGTCAGAGGGAAATGTGTCTGTTTTGGTGACTGTCGGAGGGTCGGTGTGGACTGTTTGTGCCGATGGGCTTGTTTCCACAGTGTAAACCTAAACTAAATGGTGTTTCCATTCCACGATTTTCTGAAAACATTGCAGATGAACAAACTGTCACATTCTTACAGAGCAGACTATATTCTTCTTTTCAAAAACCTAAAATCTGTCAGGCAGGGTCATCCTCCAACAAATGTATGTTGTCTCTCCCTGATCAATTTCCTTTCCAATTAATCCTGTTCTTTAGAACTTAATCCAATATTTTCCCACCAATGACTTCAGCCGAACTGGCCTGTAATTACCTGACCTCTCCCCACTGCCCTTGTACATTGTCCACGTATTAGCGAACATTAAAGCATTAATGATTGAGGGGAGGTCAATGATACAATCACAAAGGATAGTTAGGTCTAGGACACAATTTTGAGGAACTCTGGCAGTTAAGTCCTGGAGCTTAGCTGGCTGATCTCCAGAAACCACCCCAATTTCTGACGTTGTGGACTGACTTGACGTTCAGACCAGGCAAGGACAGTAATTTTCTTTTCCTCAAGAGCATTAGTAAACAACATGAGTTGTTATTATAGTTCACAATGGCTTCATGGTCAACATTTGAGTCATAATTCCACATATTTAAGGAATTAATTTTCTGTCATGAGAGGATTTGGCAAGGGTCCACATTAATGCTTCGGAAGCATCAGAATATGAGCCAATTCGGTACCTGGGTTCCTGGCTGATTTAGAATCCAATGTGATATTTCTGATCCAATTACCCAATGAAGATTTAAGTTTTTTTTAACTATAATACAGTGAAATATTATTTTGTTTCTATTTGATCCCCAGAAAATTGGAATGCAGAAAGACGAAGTGAGAGCGGTCAACCCCATTAATTTGAATTAACCTGAGTCAGCAAGGCACTTCTTTACTAACCACGAGGGGTGAGTGTACTTGAGTGGGAAGTTTGAAGAAACGAAGGATGAGCGGAGGGCATTGTTTTCCCATGCAAATGCAGGTATTAAGTACAAAGGAAGGAGAATAATTTAAGTGTGTGTGTGTGTGTTTGTAACATACAGAGGACATTCTTCTGCATTATGAGTGTTTGATTAAGAATGTTTTCCTTTACTTGGTGGGGTGGGGGCATGGTCCCTATTATTTGTGATATTCATCATTGATATAGATATATATGTGTGTGGGGTGGGGTGGTGTGTGTGTGTGTGTGTGCGTGTGTGTGTGTGTGTGTGTGTGTGTGTGTGTGTGTGTGTGTGTGTGTGTGTGTGTGTGTGTGTGTATGTGTGTGTGTGTGTGTGTGTGTGTGTGTGTGTGTGTGTGTGTGAGAGACCATGCCTGTTCAGTGTCTCTGTCTGTGTGGGACGAATGGAGATGTCGTATCATTTTGGTGAGAGAAACATGATGTTTCTGAGAGTCTCTTCTGTTCTCTCATTCTGTAATTTATACAATTCTGAAGATAAAATCCTGATTATTTTTGTCTTGCTTTTGAGAAAATATATTCAAGTGTAAGTTCTAGTTGTTTTTCTGATCATTATGAGCGTCATGTTCTGTATTGGAGTGCTCATTCACACACAGAATTTCCCAAATGAGTTGTAAAACTGAGTTAACAAGGAAAGCAGTAGTATGTATGCAATAGAACAGCTCTCAAGAAGTTCACGAGGTACTGAATGACTGAATAGACTCAGCACAATGAGGGGCATCAATGAAAGATATATCAAAATGTATTTTGATATTGGTAGGACTGATAGTGAATGAAATAACACAAGTAATGTTAATTAATGCAAAATTGCAATTCACATTTGAGACATTGTAGGATCAGATTAAACCAGCCTTTGGGGTATTCAAACACGGCTTCAAATCTCAATGACATCACATCATTAAAATTAACCTACTGTTGTAAACCTAATGTTTATTCAAAATGGGGCTGTAAAAAATCTGAAGGTGTAATCATAGTTTCCCAGTGGAGATGCCACACAACATAAAATAACATTTCTGAGACTGACTCATCACCAATTCGAAGAGAATTCTCCAATTCGGATAGATTGCTAGCAACGGGAAGGGGGAAGTTGTCTGACAAAGAACGAAATGCATCTTCTCAGGGAAAGGGTCGAAATGGTGTTTGAGACCATCCTTGCTGTTGTTGGTGTTCCTGGTAAGTCTTGGAATAACGTCCCTTGTATAAATCTCTGCATTTAATCATATTTACTTCTGTCTATAATTGATCTTCATGTTTATTCATACTTAACTTCTATGTGAGATTGTTAATCATTTTATTTCCACTGAACAAGATAAATCCCCGTGTCAGAGAATAGTGTCTTCACTCACTGAGTTTAAAGCAAATAGTTTACCAATTACGAGACTCAGCAGTTGTGTGCAACATTGTCTGTTTCTCTCTCCTGAGCAGAATAGATTTATACTGAAGTCACTTTGATGAAGTTTAACTGAGCATGTGTGCTGACTTGTTTGAGGAAGGGTACAGCAAGACTGCCCTCTCTCTCTCTTTCTCTCTATGTGTGTGTTTGTTAGCTCAAAGCTTGCTATCAATCAGCTGTACAAAGTGAAAAATCACACAACACCTGGTCATGGTCCAACAGAGTTATTCGGAAGCACTAGCTTTTAGAGCGCTGCCCCTCCATCAGGTGTCTGTCCAAATCATCCATCAGATGGATTTTCTTCCAGGCCCATCTCTCAGAGACATCTGGGGCTTCCCACTCCTTGATATAGGGGTATTATGTTGGTGAATTTTGCTCAGGCAGCTTGCTCCAAATGGGAGCCCAGACACGACGTGGGCAGTGGGTGAGATTAGCAGCTCGTCACGTGGTGATAAGTGAGCAGCAGCACAGAATAGTTTTGCCATCTTCCAAGTTTCGTCAGTCATTTAATGTGTGTGGATGGGGGTAATATTTGTGATGACAGATTGTCGGGAGGGTTGTTGACCACAGCATCACATTTCTGTGCAGTGTTGAGTTATTTGATTGTCAAAGAGAGATGTGAGTCGAACCAACACTGAGATCTGGAGTGGTGTAGAAGCAGCTCCCCCACAGAGGATCAAGCAACTGTGTCCAACAGACTGTTTCTCACCTTGTCCTTCGTTGCTGCTGCTTTTTTTTCGTGTTCCCCAAATGATAATGGCCCATGTGCAGTTTCTCTACATTGCCATTCTGTTGGGATTGTTATTTTGTCTTTGGCGATCAATTTACATATGTGGCTAATAGTCACTGATTCCAAGCTGTGGAATAAATCTGGTGATCTCTATGGAGAATGTCAGTGAATCTATGGAGACTTGGAGCCCCAAATAGTTCTGAGTCTGCTTTGGGAACCTCCGTTCACAAGGAGAGGAATTTGGGAGCGTGGCCTTGGACATCAGGAAGGAAGCTTTATTTGTTCTCAGATAAAGTGTCGGACTTCTAAACAAGATTTCTTTTAGGTGATAGCTGTGTGGAACAGCATTGGACAAGCGGAAGGAGTCTGAGCCAAATGTGGAAGATCTTCGATTTTAGTGGTATCCAACCTGGGACATGGTGGTTAGATTTACTGCTGAATGCTTTCATTGCTCAAATGATCAGGATGGTCAATCCTTAAACGAGGGAGGAAACTCAACGCCTCACCATTATTCATTCATTTGTTGGGAGAATCCATTCTTGGACATGGTGGAGTGATTCAGCGTTCTGTACTGTTCTTTCTATCGTGTGGATTTACAATTCTGGAGGCAAAATTAATTGTGGAGGCTCTGAAAGCAAATACAGAAAATTTCCAATTAACGCCTGTGTTAGGTGTCTCCCATTGTTTGTCATACTGAGTAGAGTATTGGTGTGAGTAGAGTAGTCTTATGGGAAACTCTAGCCAGTCTGTGTAAACTATACAGATTGCTGCCAGTCTCAAAAAAGAAATTAGTAGATGACTGTGTTTCTGTTAGCAAACCACTGCTCATGTTCTTCACTATGTCTTATAAAAACTGCAAATGATACATTTAGAGAGAGTTTGCTGCTGTAGTACAAATTCTTTAAACTTTATATGACACAGAACAACGGTTATCTTTTTGCCATGACTTATAGTCTGAGCCCAGACACGAATAGTATTTGGTCAGTAATTTCAAGTCTGCTTTTTTAAAAAAATTCCTTTCTCTCTCTGTTACAGTTAGTCTAGTGGCGATTGCAATCTTAGTTCGGGGCAAGTGTGGTCTTTCTACATGCACCACTCGCCATCTGGTGGCCATGGCAGCATCTGATCTACTGTTCATCATTTTTAATATCATACTCCGTCGATTTACATCTTATTATTATCCACAGTGTTTCTTGGACATCACTCCTGTTTGTAGTGTTACCTATGCCCTGAGCTGCTTGACCACTGATTGTTCAGTCTGGTTCACTGTTGCCTTATCTTTTGACCGATTTGTCGCCATTTCATTTCATCAGATGAAATCTCAGTATTGCACAGAGAAAACTGCAACAAGTGTTTTAACAACAATCTGCATCTTCTTCTGTTTAAAGAACATTCCCAACTACTTTCGATTTAAACCTAGACTGATCAGTAACAATGTTCCATGGTATTGTTCTACCACATTCAGTTATTATAAAGATCCTCGGTGGGCAAGTTTTAAATATTTTGAAAAATTTTTAACACCCCTTTTCCCATTCACTTTTATTCTCTTTATCAATGTTCTGACTGTCAGATATATCTTTGAGGCCACGAAGATACGGGAGGGGCTGAGGGGACAGGCAAGAATGGAAAATGATCCAGAGGTAGAGAGCAGAAAGAAATCTGTGATTTTACTCTTTGCCATATCTGCCAGTTTCATACTTCTCTGGTTGATGTATATTTTGTATTTCTTTAATGCTAGTTATTCATTGGATTCTGCTGCTCATGATCGCTTTCGAAAAGTGGCATATATGCTGCAGAAGTTAAGTTGTTGCACAAATGCTTTTATTTATGTGGTGACCCAGAAAAAGTTCAGAGACCAGTTAAAGTGCGCAGTGAAATATCCAGTTATAAAGGTGATTGAATTGGTGAATAAATCCAAGTAACTGTTGAGTCAACGCTAGCTGCAGCCGATAGTGCAATGAGGATTTCACTTGTGCAATGGACCGAAAGGAGGTGGATGAGCTGCAAGCTGCCACGTATCTAATGGGTGACTCCATCACTGTAGCAAAATGAAAGAGATGGCAGGAGCAGAGCAGTTTTGAGTGCTGTTCGCAACGAGCAACAGTTAGTAGGAAGCTGAAAAATAAAAGCAAAACCAAAAGAGGAATTATACAGGCACAAAAGCTACATTCATCCCAAGGCAGCAGTTCTCAGTGAGGAAATCGGGTACCCGGAGGAAAGCACCATTGTTGACTGCAGGACCGAATGGGAAATACAATCACATGATCCTGTTTTCCTAAATGAACTCTCTGATCCAGACATTTACATAGAACTTTGATCATTACAGCGCAGTACAGGCCCTTCGGCCCTCGATGTTGCACCGACCTGTCATACCTATCTGAATCCCATCTAACCTACACAATTCCATGTACAATCCATATGCTTGCCCAATGACGACTTAAATGTACTTGAAGTTGGCATATCTACTAGCGTTTCAGGCAAAGCATTGCATACCCTTACTTATCCCTGAGTAAAGAAACTACCTCTGACATCTGTCCTGTATCTATCACCCCTCAATTTAAAGCTGTGCACCCTCGTGCTCACCGTCACCATTCTGGGAGAAAGTCTCTCCCTGTCCACCCTATCTAACCCTCTGATTATCTTATATGTCTCTCTTAAGTCACAGCTCAAACTTCTTGTTTCTAATGAAAACAGCCTCAAGTCCCTCAGCCTTTCCTCGTAAGACCTTTCCTCCACACTCGGCAACATCTGAGTAAATCTCCTCTGCACGCTTTCCAAAGCTTCCACATCCTTCTTGTAATGCAGTGACCAGAACTGTACTCAATACTCCAAGTGCGGCTGCACCAGAGCTTTGTGCAGCTGTAGCATAACCTCATGGTTCCGGAACACAATCCCTCTATTAATAAAAACTAAAACACTCTATGCCTTCTTAACAACCCTGTAAACCTGGGTGGCAACTTTCAAGGATCTGTGTATCTGGACACCGAGCTTCTCTGCTCATCTACACTACCAAGAATCTTACCATTCGCCCAGTACTTTGCATTCCGGATGCTAAATTGCTCGTAGTATTAGTTGAGGGGTAAATGTAGGGGTATGGGTGTGTTGCGCTTCGGCGGTTTGGTGTGGACTTGTTCGGCCAAAGGGCCTGTTTCATATTTGTTTCACAAATCCTGCCACATCACGCAATTCCCATAACATGATGAAACGTATAACCGAATGCTCCAGAACATGCAGCTCAAATAAACTCTCTCAAAAGTGATCGATGTATTTTCTCCAAATTGATTTGTACAGTCTATATGTATAGATTATTGCCATCCCATTATCACAAGCAGGCAGAAAGTGAGTGCTGGAAATCAGAGTTGGAGAGTGTGGTGCTGGAAAACCATAGCCTGAGTGAGGTCGGACAACATCCGAGGAGCAGAAGAATCGTTTTTTTGAGCGTGAGCTTTTCATCAGGCATGAGGGGGTGGCCCAAGGGAGCTGAGAGATAAATGGGAGGGGTTAGGCTGGCGGTGCATGGTAGCTGAGAATGTGATAGGTAGATGAAGTAAGAGGTGAAGGTGAGAGTTCAGAGAGAAAGGTGGAGTGGGTGGGGGAATGAAGATGGACAGTTAGGACAGTTATCACAAACACCCAATATTTCATCTTGTCTGCCTTGTTCTACACTGTGGTTATCATTAGCCTGCCTGTAGACCACTCCTATGGGTTAATGCTTTCTTCTAAGAATCCTCATGTCATAATGATTCACTTTAATGTGAGTTTTGGATTAGTTCACTTTTGTTATGAAAGACATGGAGCTTTTACTTTTGATTACTTTGTGACATTAGTTTTGATGGCTGTGGTATACTGTTCGGAGAGTCGGTGTGGACTTTCAATGATTCCCAAGTTCTGCAGTTTGCAAGAGCACAGTTCAGGTACAGGCTGCCTGAACTGTATCACTACCACTTTCCCAGTGGCCAACTGTACTATTCTCACTCTCACAGTGCCCTATGAACCAGTACCCACTTCTCTCACACCATTTGCGGAAAAAAGTATTTCCCAATTTTATGCATCCTACATCAACTTTCAAGTAGCTCAGGTAGTATTCTACAGATTATAATCTTTGAGAGTCTGCGTTTTTATTTGCTACCTAGCTCCTCGTACTCTCTATGCTTGATCTCTTTCCTAATTCTACCAGTGACATTGATACCTACATGGACCAAGACATCAAGACTTTTTTCCCTCCCGTTAGGTATTAGAAACAATCACACACAGTATGATACTCACCCGAGTTGCTGCATTTGACAGTCCGGATCCCTCAGAATCTCAGACAGTAGTTTCACTCCTAAATCTCCCAATTTTTGGTTCCCACCCTATACCTAAAAATCGAGTGAGAAACAAAGTGAATCAAATGCTGCCTGCCTTTTGCCTTTGCGTGTGGAATGTGCACAGAGACACTGAAAAACATCTGAAAATAAGCAGATTTTCTCAACATGGGTGAGAAGTCTTGTTCTGTTCAAAACCCAAGTGAATGCCGCTAAAATCAATGATAGACCTCACTGGACAGCAGGTCCGTGACTCATCCCTGAGCATGACAGTTTCCATAAACTGGAGTAGTAAGCACAGTTTCAAGGTACAGTGCATCACTGTAATGCAGCGTGATGGTAAGGGCTTGGTGATTACAGAGGGCAATCCCTCAGATATTGATCGTAGCCAAGCGGTTTGATGAATTGATCAAGGTCAAGGAGGAAGACTGTGGGTAGGACAGTTACAATGCAGACAGTGTTATCGGGTGTCAAACACAGAGTAGAGCAGAATAGAATGTAGCCATAAGGTGGATTTGTCCAACTGGGAACATAGATAGCGTTTTCTGTAGCTACAAATAAAAGTTTGGTAAACTATGTCGCTTACTAGGTATCAGGCTAAGGAAGGCTTTATGGTAACTGTGGAGGAAATGGAAAGGAAGAGGAATAATCCAATTGCAGCGGACCATGGACAGGTCCTTAGCTCAGAAGAATTAACACTTGGTGAAAGTGCTAGAGTGGGATAAAATCATGTCTTTTCAAAGGATGTTGGCATCAGTCCTGGGACAGGAAGGAGCTATACTGAGAGGACAGGTTCCAGCTGTTCTCCTTGCAAGAGCAAATAGGGAGGTAGAAAACACTTTAAAATTGAGAAATCAAGGTGGTACAGGAAATTAAATCCGTTGAAATGAAATGAGATAAATGAGATACATTTAAAAATACAGACAGAGATGAAGATGTGAATAGGATTCAGGAGTGTGAGAGCGAAGTGATGGTTATAATTAAATTAAAAGGAATCACCATTAAAATCTATTAGTCTCTCAAGAGGAATGAAGCCAAAAGTATCAAATGCAGCTGCTGAAAAATGTTGACACTTGGAAAAGTAAGTGAAAGAAATAAAGTTGTGTTCTTGCAGGACCCATAATTGTTAATCTAAACATAATATCAGCACAAATCAAACAGACAAATAGCATCATGTAACTGGAGACAATGGTGAGCAAAGGATTGATCACACGTTAATAGAAGTAATCCATAGACTACTTACTGATGCAGTTGAGGTGGAGGAAGAAATGTACACAAAGATTAGGGGAATACATGAAAAAGAAATCCTTGACAAGTCTTCTGACAAATTGGTGATAAAAAATAAGCAAATGGACTCTTTTTGTATCAAATACATAAGCATTCGGTGATGATCTGTAATGGGAATAAGCCACTACGAAACAAAAGCTGTTGGAAATATGAAACAACATTGACCTCGATATTGCATAAGATATAATTCAGAGAAGCATGAGAACTGTTGCGTTCTCCTGTGCAGTCTTATTGACTACCAATTTTGAGCAATAAATCATCGTTTTGGTGACTTGCATTGGCTGATCAGGAAAAGACAGTAAAAATCCATCATATTGTGAAGAATCCCTTTTGGATTCTTCACTCTTCAGAGAATCTATCATCAATCTTCATTCTTAGTAAATTCTGTGTTGAAAAATGATTCTTTCCGGTACAATTGAATTATTAGTTTCCCTTCATTATGGAGAATTGGCACAATCTTTGGCTATTCAACAATGTGATCAAAAGTCAGAGACAGAAAGTAACCAGTAGTCCTCAGCATTTGTGAAGTACGGGTCCCAATCGCTGTAGTCCTTCATACTGAATGTAGCAGCTCCCAAGATCAAATGTTTTCAGTTAATCACAGAATTCAATGACAAAACAGGATTACACAGTCTACTGGGGTCAGTCTCAAGTCACAAAATGAAAACGTTTACACATCTTTCACAGAGTTCCGTGAAAGTGATTTATTCTGAGACTCAAACAGTTAGTGCAATGGATTTAGAATGTTTCTTTTATTAGCTATGGACCTGGTATTTCCAATCTGTCCTTGAAATACATGCTTCACACAATCGGTGACCTGACAGACTGTCCGATGAAGAAATTGAGACAGAATCTCGTCCAGGGGACGAGCTGACTGTAGGGAGGAGAAACCAGCAACAAAACGTTTGAATATTTCAAATTTCCCATATTTCTTACTATGGGCCTCACTGAGCAATTCCTGAATGTCCCTGGGATCAGGAGTCAGGCAAGGCCCGCACCGAATTCTTGGATGTTGAAGAGTGGGAATTCGTGACACACAATCTGTGCAGAATCATCTCTCTCCAGAAGTTCTGTCAGGAATCCAGACAGGAACTGGGAAGGTTGCAGATTATCCTGGATCAAATCTCCATTTCCAAACACAATCTTCTTCTCAGAGAGGTGATTGAAGGCCATCTCACCCAGCTTCAGAAACACATCAAGGAGGCAGTTGAAATATTCCTTCCGTTCATCGTCAACAAATCCCAGGATCTCAGTCCAGATGCTGATATCAGCCTTTTCCAATAAATGGAACGCTGTGGGATGGCTGGTCACTATCACGGAACATCCAGGGAGCAGCTTGTGATGGATCCAACTGCACACAATGTCGGACACTTCACACCAGCATTCCGGATCAGTGCACATGAACTGAGGCTCTGTGTTTCTCCGACTGTCATAAAAATCAATACTGAACTTGTATTCATCAAACCATCAACTGCAATCCCTCTGGGTTCTTCCAGAGTTCTCCTAGAACATTCCCAAAGTAAGGATACTCATCCAATATCAGATTCCTCAGGTTTATCCTACACTTGTCAGTGTTCAAATCCCAACATTTAGAACTGAATACAAATCGGAACTCTGGGTATGTTTTCCCAGTGGCCCAGTCATAAACCATCTTGAGTACCATTGTGGATTTTCAAATTTCCAGGACTCTGGTCATAAGTGCTAAACTTCCAGTATTAGATTTACGGAGAGATAAACGTCTATAGAACAGTTGATCAGTTCGGATCTTTTCCAGTTGGCTCTGGAGATGTTTCTCTCTCCACGCTTCATGGTCTTGGCCTCTTCCTAGCAGTTCATGTTCTGCAAGTGTCCGATCTTGAGCAGCGAAAATAACCGTTAGCTCAGTGTATCGATCAATCAGCTGGAATATCTTCACCTTCTCCTTTATTAGTATCGTGATCACTCGCAGTGTTTCAGTTTGGACTCGATCTCCTTGTGTTTCTGTTGAATGTCTTCAACTGGAACAGACAGAAAGTGGTTCTCCATGTTAGTGACATTAGTATCGACAGAAAACAAAATGTTTAAATCCCTTTTCACAGAAAACAGTAAAGTGTTGCATTTTGAGTACAGATTCAATCCAGATTTGTGTATAAGTTTAGCTTCCATGCATGAACACATCACTTGTAAATGAAGGATGGTTGAGAAAGAATTCAACGTCTTTAGTTTCAGTAAAGTAATTTTTTATGAAGTTGATATATTCCCTGCAAGGTTTATAATAAGTGTCATAACAGACATTATCTTGCAAATTTTCAAGGGCAAAGCACCTTCTGTCTCCCAAAGCCTACCTACAAAATGCAAGTTCACAAGTGCAAATGGAATTCTCTCTGTTTGCTTAGATTAGTGCATTGTTGGATTGGGATCACTTGTAACATTTTCAATATTCACTCCATCCACCGTGGACACACATGGCTTCCAGAAGATGCACTGCTTCCTGATTCTTTAGACTGTATCTTCAGTTGGGAAGGACAAGGGTAGCAGATGAATGTGACCACTCGCACAAATTAATTCACTGTTACTATGTCAAACCTTACAGTAATGTTCTCATTTCTATATACTATACATGATAGATAGAAATAAAATTCACAACATTTTAAACTCTGTGGAATGTTGTGTTTAGCAAGCAACATTGAATAGGCCAGGACTCATTCCACTACAGAAGAGATCAGGGCAAGTTTCACATCATAAAAGTATTTCATATTATTGCTATCATTGATGGTTAACATAGAATATGTAATATGGAAGTGTCCATCTAGAACATAATATGGTTACCAACAAATGTAGAAGGTAATTCAGGTGAAACATCTTTACTCCAGAGAGGTTTAGAGTATGGATCACAATACCAAAGGATTGGTTCAGATGAACACATTAATGAAAGTTAGGTAAACAAAAAAACATTTACACGAATACAGCTTAGAAAGAGGAGATGCAGAACCAAAAGGCCTGTGACTGTGGTATCGACTCAAATATTTTTCAATTCACTTAAAAAAACCTCAGTTGGCAGACAACATCCAAATATACAAGTCTCAGAATGTAGTTATATTCACATCCCAGGAGCAGAGAGGCACCCTTTTAAGTGTATTAGGATAATACTGGTTATGTTCAGATTATCACAGTTTATGATAATTCAGCCAGGTGTGTCCATGGTTTCAGACTGGAATAGGATTCTGCCAGGTATGTAGAGAGTCTCAAAGTGTATCGGGACTGTGGCAAATGTCTGCAGGGTTTCACAGTGTATTAGGACCGCACAAGGTGTACAGAGTTTTTCAGAATGTATCAGGACTTTGCCAGGTATGCACATGTTATCACAGTGTAATGCAAACCTGCCAGGTTTGTACTGGGTTTCACAGTGTATCAGGATGCTTGCAGGTGTGTACAGGGTATCACAAAGTATCAGGATCCTGTCAGGTGTATACAGGGTTTCGCAGTGTATCAGAAACCTGTCAGGAGTCTACAGGGTTTCACAGTGTACCAGAACACTGACAGGTGTGTGCAGGGTTTCACAATCCATCAGAAAACTGCCAGGTGTGTACAGGGTTTCACAGTGTATCAGGAGCCTGCCAGGTGTATACAAGGTTTCAAAGTGTATTGCAAACCGGCCAGGATGGTACTGGGTTCCACAGTGAACCAGGATCCCTGTCAAGGATATAGAGGGTTGCAGAGTCTATGAGACCACTGCCAGGTTTGTACTGGGTTCCACAGTGTATCAGGATCATGCCAGGTGTGCACAGGGTATCACAGTGTATCTGGAACCTGGCAGGTGTATACAGGGTTTCTCAGTGTATCAGGATCATGCCAGCTGCATACAGGGTTTCTAAGTGTATCAGTATCATGCCAGGTTTGCACAGGGTTTCACACTGTATCGAAATCCTGCAGTGTGTACAGGGTATCACAGTGTATTAGAATCCGGCCGGGGGCGTACAAGGTTTGAGCGTGTATCAGGATCGTGACATGTGTGTACAGGGATTGAGGGTGTATAGGTTCTTGGCATGTGTGGAGAGTTTCACAGTGTATCTGGTACGTGAAACGTGCATACAGCGTTTCACAGTGTATCAGGTTCCTGCCTGGAGTGTACAAGGTTTCACAGTCTGTCAGAAACCAGCCAGGTGTGTGCAGGGGTTCACAGTAAATCAGGGCCCTGTCAGGAGTGCTCAGGGTTTCAGTTGTATCAGGAACCTGTCAGGTGTATACAGAGTTTCCCAGTGTATCAGTATCCGGCCAGGTGTGTACAGGATTTCCCATTGTATCAGGAAACTGCCAGATGTGTTCAGGGTTTGACAGTGTATCAGTATCAGGCCAGGGTTCACAGTGAATCAGGGCCCTGCCAGTTGTATACAGGATTTCACAGTTTATCAGGATCCTGCCAGGTGTATACAGGGTTTACAGTGTATCAGGGCCTTGCCAGGCGTATACAGGGTTCACAGTGTATCAGCGCCCTGCCAGGTGTATACAGGGTTTCAGTTTATCGTATCAGGTCAGGGTTCACAGTGTATCAAGGCCCTGCCAGGTTTATACAGGGTTTCGCAGTGTATCAGGGACCTGCCAGGTGTATACAGGGTATCACAGTGTATTAGAATCCGGCCGGGGGCGTACAAGGTTTGAGCGTGTATCAGGATCGTGACATTTGTGTACAGGGATTGAGGGTGTATAGGTTCCTGGCATGTGTGGAGAGTTTCACAGTGTATCTGGTACGTGAAACGTGCATACAGCGTTTCACAGTGTATCAGGTTCCTGTCTGGAGTGTACAAGGTTTCACAGTCTATCAGAAACCAGCCAGGTGTGTGCAGGGGTTCACAGTAAATCAGGGCCCTGTCAGGAGTGCTCAGGGTTTCAGTTGTATCAGGAACCTGTCAGGTGTATACAGAGTTTCCCAGTGTATCAGTATCCGGCCAGGTGTGTACAGGATTTCCCATTGTATCAGGAAACTGCCAGATGTGTTCAGGGTTTGACAGTGTATCAGTATCAGGCCAGGGTTCACAGTGAATCAGGGCCCTGCCAGTTGTATACAGGATTTCACAGTTTATCAGGATCCTGCCAGGTGTATACAGGGTTTACAGTGTATCAGGGCCTTGCCAGGCGTATACAGGGTTCACAGTGTATCAGCGCCCTGCCAGGTGTATACAGGGTTTCAGTGTATCGTATCAGGCCAGAGTTCACAGTGTATCAAGGCCCTGCCAGGTTTATACAGGGGCTCGCAGTGTATCAGGGACTAGCCAGGTGTATACAGGGCTTCACAGTGTATCAGGATCCGGCCAGGTGTGTACAGGGTTTCACAGTGTATCAGGTCCCTGTCAGTTGTGTTCAGGGTTTCACAGTGCATCAGAGTCCTAACAGGTGTATGCAGGATTTCCCAGTGTATCAGGACCCTGCCAGGTGGGTACCGGGTTTCACAGTGTATCAGGATCCGGCCAGGTGTATATAGGTTTTCACAGTGTATCGGGAACCTACCAGGTGTGTACAGGGTTTCACAATGCATTATTATTCTGCCAGGTGTATGCAGGATTTCCTAGTGTATTAGGACCCTGCCAGGTGGGTACAGGGTTTCACAGTATATCAGGACCCTGCCAGGTACAGGGTTTCACAGTGTATCAGGATCCGGCCAGGTGGGTACAGGGTTTCACAGTATATCAGGACCCTGCCAGGTACAGGGTTTCACAGTGTATCAGGATCCGGCCAGGTGTATATAGGTTTTCACAGTGTATCAGGACCCTGCCAGGTGGGTACAGGGTTTCACAGTGTATCAGGACCCTGCCAGGTGGGTACAGGATTTCACAGTGTATCAGGATCCTGCCAGGTGTACAGGCTTTCACAGTGTATCAGGACCCTACCAGGTGTATATAGGTTTTCACAGTGTATCAGTATCTGGCCAGGCTTGTACAGGATTTCACATTGTATCAGGATGCTGCCAGATGTATACAGGGTTTCACAGTGTATAAGGATCCTGCCAGGTGTATGCAGGATTTCCCAGTGTAACAACATCCTGCCAGGTATGTAAAGGGTTTCACAGTGTATCAGGATCCTGCCTGGTGCGTACAGGGCTTCACAGTGGAACACGATCCTGCCAGGTGTGTATAGGGTTTCACAGTGCATCAGGATCCTGCCAGGTGTGTACAGGATTTCACATTGTATCAGGATGCTGCCAGATGTAGACAGGGATTCACAGTGTATCAGGATCCTGCCATGTGTGTACAGAGTTTCACAGCGCATCAGTGTCCGACCAAGTGCACAGAGGGTGTTACATAGTATCAGGACCCTTCCAGGAATCAAAGTCATTTATTGTTGAAAATGAATTTGCACCCAGAAGGCACAGAATCTTTCCTGGATATTATGTACTTTTTAGAATTGAAACTTTTTGTTAAATTTGTCCAGTTGTGTAGATTAGAGCGTTGCTTGAGGAAGAGTGAACAAGATTGTTTGATTGTATTTCCCACTCTGACCTGCAGTGAACAGTGATGATTTCCTCCGGGTCATTTCTCCTTGGACCCGCTTTGCTCACTGCGAGCAGATGGCTTGGGATGAAGGTAGCTTTTGTGCCAATACAATTACTGTTATGGTTTTGCTTTTGTTGGTCAGCTTTCCTACTAACTGTTGCACCTTGCAAACAGCACTTTAAATCACTCTACTCCTGCTGTCTCTTTCATTTGGATACTCAGATGGGGTCATTCCTTGCCCATTAGCTACGGAGTGTTATCATGTTGCTAATCCTCCTCCTTTCAGTCCATTCCTCACGTGAACTCTTCATTCCATTATCTGCTGGATCTAATGTTGATTCCTCAGTTACTTGGATTGTTTGATCCAGTCCATCACTTTTATAACTGGATATTTCACTGCCCACTATAACTGGTCTCTGAACCTTTTCTGGGTCACCACATAAATAAAAGTATTTGTGCAACAACTAAACTTCTGAGGCATAAATGCCAATTTTCGAAAGAGATCACGTGCAGCAGAATCTAAGGAATAACCAGCAGTAAAGAAATGCAAAATATACACCAACCAGAGAAGTATGAAACTGGCAGATATGGCAAATAGTAAAATCACAGATTTCTTTCTGCTCTCTACCTCTGGGTCGTTTTCCATTTTTCTCTGTCCCTTCAGCCCCTCGCGCATTTTCGCAGCCTCAAAGATATATCTGACAGTCAGGACATTAATAAAGAGAATAAAACTGAACGGGAGAAACGGTGTTAAAATTTTTTTCAATATATTTAAAACTTTCCCACCGAGGATCTTTATAATAACTGAATGTGGTAGAACAATACCATGGAACATTGTTACTGATCATTCCAGGTTTAAATCGAAAGTAGTTGGGAATGTTCTTTAAACAGAAGAAAATGCAAATTGTTGTGAGAACACTTGTTGCAGTTTTCTGTGTGCAATACTGAAATTTCATCTGATGAAAACAAATGACGACAAATCGATCAAAAGATAAAGCAACAGTGAACCAGACCGAACAATCAATGGTCAAGCAGCTCAGGACATAGGTAACACGACAAACAGGAGTGATTCCAGGAAACACTGCATAATAATAATATGCAAATCGACGGTGTATGATATTAAAAACAATGAACAGTAAATCAGAAGCTGCCATGGCAACCAGATAGCGAGTGATGCATGTAGAAAGGCCACATTTTCCCCGAACTAGGATTACAAACACCACTAGACGAACTGTAAGAGAGAAAGAAAGGGGAAAAAAGGCAGGCTTGAAGCTACTGATCAAACACTCTCCGTGTCTGGGCTCAAGCTATAAGCAATGGTATAAAAAGATAATCGTTGTTCCATGTCATATAAAGTTTAAAGAATTTGAATCACAGCAGCAAACTCTCTCAGAGTGTATTGATGGCAGTTATTAAAAAAAAGACATAGGGAAGAACATGAGCAGCGGCTTGCTGACTAAAACACAATCATCTACCTTTTTATTGCGGATTGACAGCAATGAATTTCACCCACTGTATAGGTTACCCAGACTGGCTGAAGTTAACCATAACACCACTGCACTCACTCCAAGACACCTGGGATCAGTACGACAAACAACGGGAGGCACTAACACAGCATTGGTGGGAAAATTTCTGTATTTGATTTCAGAGCCTCCACAATTCAGTTTGCTTCTGGAAATGTATATCTACATGATATAAAGAACAGGACAGAACACTGAATGACTCCACAGCGTTCAGGATTGGATATTCTCCACAATATGGATGAATAAACAATCGAGCATTGAGTCCCTTCCTCATGTACAGGATTGACTATCCTGATAATTTGAACCATGAAGGCATTCAGCAGTGAATCCAACCACCATGTCCCAGGTTGGATACTCACCACAATCGGAAGATCTTCAACTTTTGGCACAGACTCCTCCCGCATGTCCAACACTGTACACCACAGACAAAACAAAATATGAATCGACACAGCATTGGGCACCGCAACTTTCTGGTTTAGAAGTTCAACACTTTATCTGAGGACAAACAAAGCTTCCTTGCTGATGCCCAGGCTCACGTTCCCAAGCTCCTCTCCTTGTGAATGGAGGTTCCCAACACATACTGAGAGCTATTTGGGGCTAGAAATCTCCCTGGGTTGACTGAAATTCTACATAGATATCACCAGAATTGTTCCACAGCTTGGGACAAGAGACTAATAGCTATATATGTCAATTGATCGCAAAAGAAAAAATAACAATCCCAACAGAAGGCCAATGGGGAAGAACTGCACATGGGCCATTATCATTTGGGGAACATGAAAACACAGCAGCAACGAAGGACAAGTTGAGAAACAGCCTGTTGGACACAGTTGCGTGATCCTCTGTGGGGGAGCTGCTGCTACATCATTCCAGATCTCAGTGTTGGTTCGATCACATTCTGCACCACGGTATTGTGCGCCTTCTTACAAATGGCACAACTCGCATCTCTCTTTGACAATCAAATAATTCAACACTGCATATAAACGTGATGCTGTGCTGAACACCCCTCTCCACGATCTGTCATCACAAATATCATCCCAGCCCACACATCCAGTGACTGATGAAAACACACAAGATGGTGAAACCATTTTGTGCTGCTGCTCACTTATCTCCACATGACGAGCTGCTAATCTCACCCAGTGCCCACGTTGTATCTGGCTCCCATTTGGAGCAAGCTGCCTGAGCAAAATTGACCAACAAAATACCTTTACATCAAGGAGTGGGAAGCCCCAGATGTCTCTGAGAGATGGGCCTGGAAGAAAAGCCATCTGATGGATGATTTGGACAGACACCTGATGGAGGAGCAGCGCTATGAAAGCTAATGCTTCCGAATAAACCTGTTGGGCCACAACCTGGTGTTGTGTGATTTTTAACTTTGTACATCTGATGGATAGCAAACTTTGAGCTAACAAACAGAGAGAGAGGGAGAGTAGTCTTGCTGAACCTTTCCTCAAACAAGCCAGTGCCCGTGCTCATATAAACTTCGTCAAAGTGGCCTCAGTATAAACCCTTTCTGCACGGTATAGAGAAACAGACAATGCTGCACACAACTGAGGAGTCTCGTAATTGACAAGCTATTTGCTTTAAATTCAGTGAGTACGGACACTATTCGCTGACATGGCGATTTATCTTGTTTAGTGGAAATAAAATGATTAGCAGTCACGGATAGAAGTAATTATGATTAAACACGGAGATCAATCGTAGACAGAGGTAAATATGATTAAATGCAGAGATTTATGCAAGATAAGTTATTACAAGTCTTCCTAGAAACACCAACAACAGCAAGGGTAGTCTCGAACACCTTTTCGACCCTTTCCCTGAGAAGATGCATTTTGTTGTTTGTCAGACAACCTCTCCCTTCCTGCTGCTAGCAATCTGTCTGAATTGGAGAATTCTCTTCGAATTGTTGATGAGGCAGTCCCAGAGATTTTATTTTATGTTGTGTGCCATCTCCACTGGGAAACTATGGTTACACCTTCATTTTTTTCCAGCATTTTGAATAAACATATTACAACAGCAGGTTAATTTTACTTACGTGATACCATTGAGATTTGAAGCCGTGTTTGAATACCCCAAAGGCTAGTTTAATCTGATCCTACGATGTCTCAAATGGTCAATTGCAATTTTGCTTTAAATTAACAATAGTTATGTTATTTCACTCACTATCAGACCTTCCAATATCAAAATACATATTGATATATCTTTCATTGATGCCCCTCATTTTGCTGAGTCTATTCAGTCATTCAGTACCTCGTGAACTTAAGAGCTGTTCTATTGCATACATACCACTGCTTTACTTGTTAGCTCAGTTTTACAACTCACTTGTGAAACTCTGTGTGTGAATGTGCACTCTAATACAGAACCTGACGCTCATAACGACCAGAACAACAACTAGAACTTACACTTGATTATACTTTCTCAAAAGCAATACAAAAAAAACTACATCAGAATTTTATCTTCAGAATTCTAGAACTACAGAATGAGAGAACAGAAGAGACTCTCGGAACCGCCATGTTTCTCTCACCAAAATTACATGACATCTCCATTCGTCCCACACAGACAGAGACACTGAACAGGCATGGTCTCTCCAACACACACACACACACACACACACACACACACAAACAACACACACACACACACACACTCACACTCTATCTCTCTCACACACACACACTTACACACACACTCTCTCTCTCTCTCACACACACACTCACAGACATATATATATATCTATATCAATGATGAATATCACAAACAATAGGGACCATGCCCCCACCCCACCAAGTAAAGGAAAGCATTCTCAATGAAATACTTATAATGCAGAAGAATGTCCTCTGTAGGTTACAAGCACGCACACACACTTAAATTATTCTACTTCCTTTCTACTTAACACCTTCCTTTGCATGAGAAAACAATGCCCACTGCTCATCCTTAGTTTCTTCAAACTTCCCACTCAAATGCACTCACCCATCGTGATTAGAAGCAAATTGTTTTATTGACTCAATGTTGATGCAAGTTAATTCAAATTAATAGGGTTAACCACTCTCACTCAGTCTGTCTGCATTTCCATTTTCTAGGGATCATATTGAAACAACATAATATTTCACTAAATTATAATAACAAACTTAAATCTTTATTGGGTAATTGAATCAGAAATATCACACTGGATTCTAAAATCAGCCAGGAAGCCAGGTATCGAATTGGCTCATATTCTGATGCTTCCGAAGTATTAGTGTGGACCCTTGTCAAATCCTCTCATGACAGAAATTCAATTCCTTAAATATGTGGAATTACGACTCAAATGTTGACCATGATACCATTGTCAACTGTAATAACAACTCATGTTGTTTACTAATGCTCTTCAGGAAAAGAAAATTGCTGTCCTTGCCTAGTCTGGACGTCAATGACAGAAATTGATGTGGTTTCTGGAGATCAGCCAGCCACATTCCAAGACGTCACTGCCAGAGTTCCTCAAAATTGTGTCCTCGACCTCACTATCTTTCCTAATTGCATAATTGACCATCCCTCTATCATTAATGCCATAAAGTTCGCTAATACCTGCACGATGTTCAAGGGCATTGGGAAGCGGTCAGGTAATTACAGGCCAGTTAGGTTGACGCCAGTGGTGGGAAAATTATTGGAAAAAGTTCTGAAGGGCAGGATTACTTGTTAAGGGAAGGATTGATCAGGGAGCGACACATGCATTTGTTGGAGGGTGATCCTGCCTGAGTGACTTGAGGTTTTTGAAAAGGAGAGTAAATACAGTCTGTTCTGTAAGATTGTGAGAGTTCTGTTCCTCTGCAATGTTATAAGAAAATCACGTCATGGAAACACCATTTAGATTAGATTAGATTTACCGTGTAGAAACAGGCCCTTCGGCCCAACCAGTCCACACAGACCCTCTGAAGAGTAACCCACCCAGACCCATTTCCCGGTGACTAATGCACCTAACACTATGGGCAATTCAGCATGGCTAATTCACCTGGCATGCACATCTTTGTGACTGTGGGAGGAAACCGGAGCACCCGGAGGAAACCCACACAGACACGGGGAGAATGTGCAGACTCCCCACAGTCAGTGACCCGAGGCTGGAATCGAACCTGGAAACCTGGTGCTAACCACTGAGCCACCCTAATTTCGTGAATACATCTTTATCTGTTATAAAACCTGGTAGTCAACCTCGCTAAGTTACAGATAATTTTCAGTGTGCACTTAGCAAAACAAATTCCCAAGCTATGCTCTGGATTGCCTGTTTAAGAATGTTTTTAGTGGTCTGGCGTAGTTCATAACAACACACACACACACACACACACACACACACACACACACACACACACACACACACACACACACACACACACACACAACCCGTCACCCCCCACACCCACACTTGCATGCAAGCACACATGCACACACAGACTGTCAAAGGATATGGGAACACACAGACACAGAAACACACCACCACGCAAAATTATAATAAGACTAAGACATAGGAGTATACCAAGAAACAGGAACACATCAAACCCATCCACACACCCAAGCTATCCCCTACACAAACACATCCCCACACTACCTTCCCTCCTTCCAAATACACACACACACACACACACACACCGAGGAATACAATAGTACTACGGAATATGAACACACCTACTCATAGACACATTAACACACCCACACCTTCATACTCTCACACACACAGAAACACAGTTTCACTGAGATATAGCAACAGATGGATACACAGACAGGGGACACATAGACATGTACAGATTTTACAAATCGTCATCCTGCAATATAGGAATACATTTCCAAACAGACACTGAATCATACCCAGATCTTGACTCCCCAAAAAAAATGAAATCACATTGTGACAGTAGACACGAACCTGAAGAACTTATATAAACATGCCTGTACATAAACATGACAACACTCAAGCACAGTTATAGAACTACACAGACAGTTAGATACAGGCATAGAGCAACACTCTTTCTCAAATACAGAAACACACCCACACAGGGACACAGGGAGATCCTGCTGGACGCACAGAAAATCTTGACGTACAAACCAACACACAAATACCGTTTGGGCAACACACTCACCTACCTATACAGGAGCACGGCCAGGCAGAGAGACACACCCTGCATTCGCGCAATAATACATCTGCACTCAAAGACAGACACACATAGAATCACAGGGCGAGTTTGACACGCTGACACACGCAAGCAGGAACAGCATATATGGTAGACAAATAGAAATGAAACAAACACCACATGCAAAACTCACAGAGATACACAGGAACATATCCAAATTTTAAAAAAAATTGAGGAAAATACACAGAGTGACATCCCCACAAAGGCAATGAAGCATTCCCACACACAAACATACACACAGACACACACACACGAAAACAATCAAAGAGCAGGACAGGGAGGGACGGATGGCTCATTTACAGAACTGTTATGAGTTTTGTATCAAGGTATTGTTGGCAATGTCCGTATCTTTTGCGTTTTGCAAAATTACGTCCTGGGTTCAAAGCAGTGATTGAAGGGATCGGGAATGGACTTGAACCAATGAACGTGATCTATACGAAACTGAGAAAACAAATGTCTGACATCGTCAATGAGAGAAAAAGAGACAGAAACAAAGAATGAGATCGACAGAGAGCGAGGTAAAGAGACGGAGATAGAGGAGAACGCGAGAAAGACAGACACAGACCAAGTGAGTGAGAGAGGAACAGAGAGAGAGAGAGAGAGAGAGAGAGAGCGAGTGAGACACAGACAAAGACTGACAGCGAGACATTCAGAGAGAAGGAGAGAGGAAGATACAGAGACGGAGAAAGAGAAGGTGTGATAGATAGAGACGAAACACACAGAAAGAGGCAGATAAGTAGAGAGATGGCAATATCCTTGGATGGGATTAGCCAGGAGGTGGGCTCAAGAAACTCTCTCAAAAATAAGTAAAATATCACGAAATAATAACCAACTCAGCCGAGAGGATCACCAGCAATCGGAGCCTTTCTCTTGTTGTAATAAAGTGTTACTGTGAGCTAAACAAAGAGAGTCTGACAACCATCATGGTGCATGAGGGTTTGTTTCGGTCCTTCCGCCTCCTACCCTGCAGGGGAAATGCAGAGACCCTTCCGGACGGTCTTTAACACTCATCCACAGGGCAGCCGGTGCGGACTGAATGTTCCAGCTGAACCCATCACTCACAGCATGTCTGTCGTTGTAATCACTCCTGCAGCCTCTTTCCCTCCTCCCCTGCCCCTAACAGTCACCTCTTGCTCCCTTACCTGATTTCCGTTTGTCGTGCCCTTCAATATTGTTGAAGGAGCAGGTCGATAGATTCTTGTTAAAGATTTTTTTGTGGGGGTAGAGTGTGCGTGGTGCTTATGTAAGTATGGCATTGCGGATTTGATGTTACAATTGGATAAGTCGATGTCTTCTGGAGTGGCAGGAGGTCCAGACTCGAAGGGCTGAATGACCTGCTATTGCTCATTATCTATGTCAATCGGTCAGTCAATCAGAAATAGCAGCCTGTTCCTGAGTGGGCTGAATGGTGAAGTCATTTTTGGAGGGAACCATATTTGGTTCCATCCTTTGATCATCCGAGGATTATCTCCACTTTCACCTGGTTTGACCTGTTTCCGTATTAAACTCTGTCACGCTTCCCACCTCTCACCAGCGTTTTCAAGATTGCTGTGTTTATCTGAGTACATAATTTACTTTCTTGTATTGTCCAGAACTGCGCGCAGTACTTCAGCTGGGTCCTCACCCAAGTCCTACAAAACTCCAAGATCTCCGTGCCCCGATATTCTACACCATGATTGATCAAGGTATTGGCTGTCACATGTGCCATCTTAACTATCCTATTAATCTGTCCTCCCACCTTCCAGGATCTGGAGACAATCATCACAAGATCCCACTCTTCCTCTGAGTTTCCTAAAGCCTTAGTTGTCCCTCAATATTACCTTGTCATGTTTCGTTAGTCAGACAATAGATCTTTCTTCCGGAGTAACAGTTCAGGGTTCAATGGTTACGAGGTCGCAATACTGTTGTTTGTATTTACCCTACGTTCCCACATGTACTCCATTGAGGGCAGCCTGTGCACAGTGACCTGCCGTCGGGTTCACTCATCGATTTTCAGGAGAGTCAGAGTCATGATGAAACAGAAACATAATCAGATCTTGAGGGACACGGAAACACACCCACACCATCGCACAAACACACACACAGATGCTAAAATGCACCCACATGCACAAATACAGTCAAGTTGAGACTTAGCAGCATACCGATAAGCAGAAGCAGTAACACATCACATCCTCCACCCCAAACACATACAGAAACCGAGTCAAATGGAGATATGGGAAACCAACTACACACAGAACTATTATCAGATCCCGAGGGGCATATTAACACGCCCTCACACGCACACACACACACACTCACACATACAAACACAGATGAATACAATCAGACTGCAGTATTTGACCACACCGACACATTGATATATTAACACACCCAGACTTCACAGTCACATGCTCACACAAAAAGACAGTCATACTGACATATCGGAACAGACTAACACAGAGATACAGAACACTTGCATACACACGTTAAACATTCTTTCTAAATGAAGAAATACAATTACACACAGACACATAATCACACCCACATCCCCACACAGCTATAGAAATGAAGTCTTACTGAGAGCTATTGCACATCAACATGCAAGTACTTACAGAAACATTCATATACACACAAATGAGCATACTTAAACACAGTCACAAAACCACACATACAATGAGATATGAAGATCGATCGACAGTCAGACAAAGATAGACACCCACCCACACAGAAGTGCAGAGAGATCCTGCTGTTGGCTCAGTAAGATCTTGACACATTGACAGACAGTCAAACAGTCTGAACAACACACCCATCTGTTTCATTTGGAGCACAGCCGGTTAGAGTCACACCCGCACTCTTGAAATAATGCACCGAAAGTCAGGGACTTACACATTTAGAGCAACTGAGCCATCGTTACATGTTGACAGTGACACACACACACACACTTGCACACACACAAACACACACGCACAAACAAACACCCACACACAGTCAGAAGCCAGAAGCACAAAAAACATGGTAATAGGAATGTAACTACACACACAGATGTACACAGACGCAAAAGAACAGATGTACATGTGTATATAAAACACATATACAGTTTCACGCTGGCACAGTCACATATAGTGACACAAATATACCTCACCGTCACTGAAACACACCCTCACAGATTCAGTAACGTACCCAAACACATAAACACTGCAATATGTAGTCACTGAAACACTACCCAACTCAGATTCACAGAGGGAGCCGAGCAGATGGGGGCAGAAACGCACTCACAATGTGTCAAACAGATATGTCCAAAGACAAAACTGGAGAACAGACACATAGAGTGTATCAACAAGCAGACAGGGATACATACACACAAAAACCCTCACAGACCGAAAGTGAAACACACAGATACAAACTCCCTCACAGCGACCGGGGGAGAGAGGCAGACAGTCGAAGTACAGGGAATAAAGGGACAGTGCATTTACAGAACTGTAATTAATACTCTGTCAAGTATTGTTGACTGCGTATGTGCATTTCCTATTTTCCAAAATCACTTCCACGGCTAAAATCAGCAAATGAAGAGATGTAGAAGTGGTTTGAGCCAATTCATTTGAGCAAGCGTTAATCTGCGACAACACGTGTCTGATGTGGTCAATGTTAGCAAACAAACCATGAGGTAGAGACAGAGAGAAAGCATGAGGCAGATAGAGATACAGAGGTAGGGGGAGACAGAGACAGAGGGAAACTGACAGCAAGAAATTAAGAAAGGGGAGAGATGCAACCAGAGTGAAAGAGAGTGAGAAAGAGACGAAGAGAGGGACAGAGGCAATAACATGCAGATAGTGGCGGAGAGACAGAAGGCAATAACCTTGTGATGGATGTAGACGGGAGGTAGACTCAACAAACACTGTCAAAACTGAACAATTTTGCATGGAACAATAACCAATTCAGATGAGGCGATCTCCAGCACACGGAGACTTTCTCTTACTGTCATAAAGCGTTTTTAGCGAGCTAATAGAGAGAGACTGACAGTCACCATAGTGCAGCATGGAACTGCTTCTGTCCCTCCCCCTTGTCCCCTCCATGTGAAATGCAGAGATCGTTCCTGCCAGTCTTAATCACTCACCCACTGGGCTGTCCATGAAGACTCAATGTTCCAGCTGAGTCCATCACTCACAGCCAGTCCCTCATTTGGAATCACTCCCTCCGCCTTTTTCCATCCTACCCAGCCCCTGACAGTTGCCCCTTGCTCCCTTTAGTGCTGTCCCTTTGTCACATCTTTTTTTCTATTTCTTTATGGCGAGGTGCACGGATTCGTGTTAAGCCTGGGAGATTGGTATCATTGTCAGGAACCGGCAGGAATATAGAATTGGATACTTTAGAATTGGATAAGCCGTGATGTGCTGGAATGGCAGGTGGACCAGATTTGAAGGGCTGAATGGCATACTGCTCCTAATTGTCTGTGTGTCTCCAAATGTGTAAATCCGTCTGGTGACCCACCCAGCTTCCCCACTCCTCGTCCACCGTAGGGCGTTAAACTTAATCCATGTGCTTGTGTCGATGGAATTTTGTCCTAACATTGCAATTACCGCGCTGGGAACACTGCAACTGCCTGGGGACCTCTCCCAGCTCTTTTGCTGAGTTATTAAGTGAAGAATTGATGTAAAAAGTTGTTGCAACGCATTCCTGAACTTCGCTCTGAACTTGGACAGAGTCACTGCATAAAATAGTGTGTTCGTGCTTCAGCTGAAAACCCTCAGCATTTCTGCAACGAACATAAAATCCTTTCGAGAGCTGTTGTTCCAATGGTATGTTCCTTTAATGCGAAAGTACAAGATGTTTGGACCGTGCCCTGCCCACAGAAGGATGACGCTGATGGACAGAGTGAAGAGGGAAATCACTGACTTCCTCCGATTCTCCATCTCTGTGTCTTTGTGACTCTCTCCATTCCTCAGACCCCTCAGGCTCTTGTGGTCTCGAATGGCCACTGAAATGTGCCTGACAGTGAGAGGGTTCATCAACAGAATTAACACGAATGGGATGAAAGGGGTTAAAATATATCAAGCCACCTAAATCCCAGCCACCTGGGATCAGTAAAAAACAAACTTGATTTTATTCGGCAGTACCACAGAACATTGTTAATCATACCCGAAGGTTCCAAATGAAAATAGAAGGGAATGTTTTTTGAACAGAGCAGAATGCCAGTTGCAGCCATAGCCACAGCCAAGGCTTTCTCTGTCCAATATTCTCCCTTCATTTTCAGGCAGCAAATGGCCACAAAACGTTCAAAGGAGAAAAGGACAGTGAACCAGACAGAACAGTCTGTGGCTGCACAAGCCATGACATAGACAGGGCGGTACACAGAGGTGAGATCCAGGAAACAGGTTGGCATGACAAAGAATTTGAGTTTCCACAACATGATGTCAGTGAGAATGAACAGCAGATCCGACGTTGCCATAGCCAACAAGCAGCGCATTGTGTAGTTAGAGAGGCCACACTTTCCTCGTGTGAGAACCAAAATCACCAAGAAATTAACTGAAAGAGACAGGAAGTAAAATGTAAATTGGAAATTAATGATCAAACTTCTCCACGTCGACACAGATAGCAATATAAGATCTGGGGCAGTTGGGAGGTTTCAGATGTCGAGTTCGACCATGAAAACTCCAATGGACTGACCCATTTCGAAACTGTTTGCTCCAGTGTTTAATTAAATGTGGGCAGGAAATTGTCAGATGGCAGGGGGCATATCTTTAAAGTGAAAGGGAAGAGGTTCAGGGGATCTGAGGAAGAGGCTTTCACCCAGAGAGTGATGAGTGTCTACTCATTCAGTGCCTGGGAGAGTTGTGGAAGCAGGAAATGTCACAAACTTTAAAAACTACCTGGATGAACGCGTGAAGCAACATAATATTGGAGTCTATGAGTGTAGTGCTGGACGCTGGGACGAGTGTAGATTTCGTGTAACTTTGATGGCACAAACTGAATGGAATGAAGGCCCTCTCTATATAGTCTGGTTCTGTGATTCTCAGAATTACTTCTGGGAGGCAGGTTGGGGAGTGACGCATTTTAATGAAATAAATGATCGCTTTGAATGCTGAAAGCATCAAACAGAATCTGAAATAACTGGTATTCCCTCTACAAGACATTTCTGTATCCAAATAGCTGGGTCTCCCTGAGTTCAATGCCATCTAATCTTACCAATTTGTCTACCATGGCAAACCAGCTTGAACACCTTTCTGAAGTTCATATCGATCTCATCCACTGTTCTGCCTCATCAATCCTCTTTGATACTTCTTCATAAACCTCAGTCGAGTTGGTGAGACATGATATTGCACGTACAAAGATTTTTCAACTGCCACTAATCAGTCTTTGCCAATCCAAATACATGTAAATCCTGTCCCTGCAGGTTCACTCTCACAACTTGCCCTCCCCCAATGTCAGGCTCACGAGTCCACACTGCCCTGGCTTTTTCCTTCTCACTTTTCTTAAATAGTGGCAATATGTACGACAACGTCAGGTTTTCAGGCACTTCACCTGTTACTGCCAGTGATATAAGTATCTCAACAAATCCCCCAGCATTCACTTCCCTAGCTTGCCAAAGAGATCGGGGGGACACCTCATCAGGTCCTGGGGATTTATCCAACCTCATGATTTTTAATATTTCCAACATAACGTCCTGTGTAATATGGACATTTTTGAAGCTGTCTCCATCTATTTCCCTTCACTTTGTATCTCCTAGTTTTCCCTAAGAATCTACCATTTACGGGCATGTTGTTCACTTATCTGACGTCCCAAAATGCATCACATTTCACTTATCGGGATTATATTGTATCTGCCATTGCTCTGCACTGTTTAATCGCTGATTAATATGGACAATAACCTGAGACCATCATCTTCAGTAGAAACAACATCAGTATTTTCGTGTCGTCTTTAAACTTACTGATAACACCTTGACCATTGACAGACAAGTGTATCAAGGTTACAATCTTCAGTCCCTGGGGGACACTGTTGGTCACAGGCTTCCAATTATAGTAAAAAGCATCTACTTCCCCACCATCACACTTTGCGTCCTATTTGTAAGCAATGTTTGGATTCAGTTTGCCAAATTGTTTTGAACGCCAGGAGTTACCACCTTTTGGACCAGCCATCTATGTGGGACTTTGCGAAAGGCCTTACTGAAGTCCATATAAGACAGATTGACTGCACTACCCGCATCGATATAGAGTTGGTTCTGCTATAATGTGTGTTTCTTCAATGTGAATTGGCTATAACACAATTGAAGAACTTGGGCCATTATTTGTGAACGTGAACTTTCCTTACCTGCATTGGCTATAAAACGATGCCAGTTTCATTTGTTTAATGGGCAGCAGGGTGGCTCAGTGGTTAGCACTGCTGCTTTATAGTGCCAGGGTTCCAGGTTTGGATCCAGCCTCGGGCGACTGTCTGTGTGGGGTTTGCACGTCCTCGCTGTGTCTGCGTGGGTTTTCTCCAGGTGCTCTGGTTTCCTCCCACAGTCACAAAGATGTGCAGGCCAGGTGAATTGGCTGTGCTGAACTGCCCATAGTCAGTTGCATTCATCAGAGGGAAATGGGTCTGTTTTGGTTACTGTCGGAGGGTCGGTGTGAACTGTTTGTGCCGATGGGCTTGTTTCCACAGTGTAAACTTAAACTAAATGGTGTTTCCATTCCACGATTTTCTGAAAACATTGCAGATGAACAAACTGTCACATTCTTACAGAACAGACTGTATTTAGTCTCCTTTTCAAAAACCTAAAATCTGTCAGGCGGGGTCACCCTCCAACAAATGTATGTTGCCTCTCCCTGATCAATGCTTTCCTTTCCAATTCACCCTGTTCTTTAGAACTTTATCCTTTATTTTTCCCACCACTGACTTCAGCCTAACTGGTTTGTAATTACCTGACCTCTCCCCACTGCCCTTTAACATCACGCATGTATCAGTGAACATTCTAACTCATTAATGATTGAGGGGAGGTCAATTATACATTATCTAAAGATATTTAGGTCTAGGACACAATTTTGAGGAACTCTGGCAGTGAAGTCCTGGAGCTTAGCTGGCTGATCTCCAGAAACCACCCCAATTTCTGACGTTGTGGACTGACTTGACGTCCAGACCAGGCAAGGACAGTAATTTTCTTTTCCTCAAGAGCATTAGTAAACAACATGAGTTGTTATTATAGTTCACAATGGTTTCATGGTCAGCATTTGAGTCATAATTCCACATATTTAAGGAATTAAAGTTCTGTCATGAGAGGATTTGGCAAGGGACCACACTAATACTTCGGAAGTATCAGAATAGGAGCCAATTCGGTACCTGGATTCCTGGCTGATTTAGGATCCAATGTGATATTTCTGATCCAATTACCCAATGAAGATTTAAATGTTTTAACTATAAGTCAGTGAAATATTATTTTGTTTCTATTTGATCCCTAGAAAATATGAATACAGAAAGACTAAGTGAGAGCGGTCAACCACATTAATTTGAGTTAACTTGAGTCAGCAAGGCACTTCTTTTTACGAATCACGATGGGTGAGTGTACCTGAGTGGGAAGTTTGAAGAAACTAAAGATGAGCGGAGGGCATTGTTTTCCCATGCAAAGGAAGATATTAAGTACAAAGGAAGTAGAATAATTTAAGCACGTGTGTGTGTGTTTGTAACGTACAGAGGACATTCTTCTGCATTATGAGTATTTCATGAAGAACGCTTTCCTTTACTTGGTGGGGTGGGGACATGGTCCCTATTGTTTGTGATATTCATCATTGATATAGATATGTGTGTGTATGTGTTTGAGAGACCATGCCTGTTCAGTGTCTGTCTGTGTGGCACTTCTTTACTAATCACGATGGGTGAGTGTACTTGAGTGGGAAATTTGAAGAAACTAAGGATGAGCATTGTTTTAGATTACTTACTTACAGTGTGGAAACAGGCCCTTCGGCCCAACAAGTCCACACTGACCCGCCGAAGCGCAACCCACCCATACCCCTTACCTAACATTACGGGCAATTTAGCATGGCCAATTCACCTGACCCGCACATCTTTGGACTGTGGGAGGAAACCGGAGCACCCGGAGGAAACCCACGCAGACACGGGGAGAACATGCAAACTCCACACAGTCAGTCGCCTGAGGGGGGAATTGAACCCAGATCCCTGGTGCTGTGAGGCAGCAGTGCTAACCACTGTGCCACCGTGCCGCCCATGCAAAGGAAGGTATTAAGTACAAAGGAAGGAGAATAATTCAAGTGTGCGCGTGTGTGTGTGTGTGTGTGTGTTTGTAACATACAGAGGACATTCTTCTGCATTATGAGTGTTTCATTAAGAATGCTTTCCTTTACTTGGTGGGGTGGGGGCATGGTCCCTATTATTTGTGATATTCATCATTGATATAGATATATATGTGTGTGAGGGGGGGGGGGATGTGTGTGTGCGTGTGTGTGTGTGTGTGTTTCTGTGTGTGTGTATGTTTGAGAGACCATGCCTGTTCAGTGTCTCTGTCTGTGTGGGACGAATGGAGATGTCGTGTAACTTTGGTGAGAGAAACATGACGGTTCTGACAGTCTCTTCGGTCCTCTCATTCTGTAATTCTACAATTCTGAAGATAAAATTCTGATTTCTTTGTCTTGCTTTTGAGACAATATAATCAAGTGTAAGTTCTAGCTGTTTTTCTGATCATATGAGCGTCAGGTTCTGTATTGGATTTCTCATTCACACACAGAGTTGTAAAACTGAGTTAACTAGGAAAGCAGTGGTATGGATGCAATAGAACAGCTCTCAAGAAGTTCACGAGGTACTGAATGACTGAATAGCCTCAGCAAAATGAGGGGCATCAATGAAAGATATATCAAAATGTATTTTGATATTGGTAGGACTGATAGTGAGTGAAATAAAACAAGTATTGCTTATTAATGCAAAATTAATATTCACATTTGAGACATCTTAGGATCAGATTAAACCAGCCTTTGGGGTATTCAAACACGGCTTCAAATCTCAATGACATCACATCATTAAAATTAACCTGCCATTGTAATATGTTTATTCAAAACGGGGCTGTAAAAAGTCTGAAGGTATAATCATAGTTTCCCAGTGGAGATGCCACACAACATAAAATAACATTTCTGAGACTGACTCATCACCAATTCGAAGAGAATTCTCCAATTCGGACAGATTGCTCGCAGCAGGAAGGGAGAGGTTGTCTGACAAACAACGAAATGTATCTTCTCAGGGAAAGGATCGAAAAGGTGTTTGAGACCATCCTTGCTGTTGTTGGTGTTCCTGGTAAGATTGTAATAACGTCTCTTGTATAAATCATTTAATCATATTTACTTCTGTCTATGACTGATCTTCATGTTTAATCATGCTTACTTCTATGTGAGACTGTTAATATTTCCACTGAACAAGATAAATCCCCGCATCAGAGAATAGTGTCCTCACTCACTGAGTTTAAAGCAAATAGTTTACCAATTACGAGACTCATCAGTTGTGTGCAACATTGTCTGTTTCTCTATACTGTGCAGAATGGGTTTATACTGAAGCCACTTTGATGAAGTTTAACTGAGCATGGGCGCTGACTTGTTTGAGGAAGGGTACAGCAAGACCTCTCTCTCTCTCTCTCTCTCTCTCTCTCTCTCTCTCTGTGTGTGTTTGTTAGCTCAAAGCTTGCTATCAATCAGCTGTACAAAGTGAAAAATCACACAACACCAGGTCATGGTCCAACAGGTTTATTCGGAAGCACCAGCTTTCAGAGCGCTGCTCCTCCATCAGGTGTCTGTCCAAATCATCCATCAGATGGATTTTTTTACCAGGCCCATTTCTCAGAGACATCTGGGGTTTCCCACTCCGTGATATAGCGGTATTGTGTTGGTGAATGTTGCTCAGGCAGCTTGCTCCAAATGGGAGCCCAGATACAACGTGGGCAGTGGGTGAGATTAGCAGCTCGTCATGTGGTGATAAGTGAGCAGCAGCACAGAATAGTTTTGCCATCTTCCGTGTTTTCGTCAGTCATTTAATGTGTGTGGGTGGGGGTAATATTTGTGATGACAGGGAGGGGTGTTGACCACAGCATCACATTTCTGTGCATTGTTGAATTATTTGATTTGCAAAGAGAGATGTGAGTTGTGCCATTTGTAAGAAGGCGCACTCTACTGTGGTGCAGAATGTAGTTGAACCAAAACTGAGATCTGGAGTGTTGTCGAAGCAGCTCCCCCATAGAGGATAAAGCAACTGTGTCCAACAGGCTGTTTCTAACCTTGTCCTTCGGTGCTGCTGTTTTTTTTCATATTCCCCAAATGATAATGGCCGATGTGCAGTTCCTCCAAATTGGCATTCTGTTGGGATTGTTATTTTATCTTTGGCGATCAATTTAGATATGTGGCTAATAGTCACTGATCCCAAGCTGTGGAATAAATCTGGTGATCTCTCTGGAAAATGTCAGCCCATTTATGAAGACTTCTAGCCCCAAACAGCTCTGAGCCTGCTTTGGGAACCTTCGTTCACAAAGAGAGATTTTTGGAGCGTGGGCTTGGACATCAGGAAGGAAGCTTTATTTGTTCTCAGATAAAGTGTTGGACTTCTAAACCAGATTTTGTTTAGCTGACAGCTATGTGGTACAGGGTTGGACATGCAGAAGGAGTCTGAGCCAAATGTGGAAGATCTTCGATTGTGGTGGTATCCAACCTGGGGCATGGTGATTAGATTCACTGCTGAATGCTTTCATGGTTCAAATTATCAGGATGGTCAATCCTTACATGCTTGAGGAAACTCAATGCTCGACCATTTATTCATTCAATTGTGAAGGGAATCCATTCGTGGACATGGTGGAGTGATTCAGCGTTCTGTACTGTTCTTTATATCGTGTGGATTTACAATTCTGGAGGCAAAAATAATTTTGGAGGCTCTGAAAATAAATGCAGAAATTTTCCAATCAATGCCTGTGTTAGGTGTCTCCCATTGTTTGTCATACTGATCCCAGGTGTCTTGGTGTGAGTAGAGTAGTCTTATGGAAAACTCCAGCCAGTCTGTGTAAACTATACAGATTGCTGCCAGTCCCAAAAACAGAAATTAGTAGATGACTGTGTTTCTGCTGGCAAACCACTGCTCATGTTCTTCACTATGTCTTATAAAAACTGCAAATGATACGTTTAGAGAGAGTTTGCTGCTGTAGTACAAATTCTTTAAACTTTTTATGACATAGAACAACAGTTACATTTTTGCCATGATTTACAGTCTGAGCCCAGACACGAAGAGCATTTGGTCAGTAACTTCAAGTCTGCTTTTTAAATTTCCTTTCTCTCTCTGTTACAGGTAGTCTAGTGGCGATTGCAATCTTAGTTCGGGGCAAGTGTGGTCTTTCAACATGCACCACTCTCCATCTGGTGGCCATGGCAGCATCTGATCTACTGTTCATTGTTTTCAATATCATACTCCGTCGATTTGCATATTATTATTATCCACAATGTTTCCTGGACATCACTCCTGTTTGTAGTGTTACCTATGCCCTGAGCTGCTTGACCATTGATTGTTCGGTCTGGTTCACCGTTGCTTTATCTTTTGACCGATTTGTCGCCATTTCATTTCATCAGATGAAATCTCAGTATTGCACAGAGAAAACTGCAACAAGTGTTTTAACAACAATTTGCATTTTCTTCTGTTTAAAGAACATTCCCAACTACTTTCGATTTAAACCTGGAATGATCAGTAACAATGTTCCATGGTATTGTTCTACCACATTCAGTTATTATAAAGATACTCGGTGGGCAAGTTTTAAATATTTTGAAAAATTTTTAACACCCCTTCTCCCATTCACTTTTATTCTCTTTATCAATGCTCTGACTGTCAGATATATCTTTGAGGCCACGAAGATACGGGAGGGGCTGAGGGGACAGACAAGAATGGAAAATGACCCAGAGGTAGAGAGCAGAAAGAAATCTATGATTTTACTCTTTGCCATATCTGCCAGTTTCATACTTCTCTGGTTGGTGTATATTTTGTATTTCTTTAATGCTGGCTATGTCTTGGATTTTGATTCTCAAGCTGTCTTTCGAACAGTGGCATATGTGCTGCAGAAGTTAAGTTGTTGCACAAATGCTTTCATTTATGTGGTGACCCAGAAAAAGTTCAGAGACCAGTTAAAGTGTGCAGTGAAATATCCAGTTATAAAAGTAATTGAGTTGGTGAATAAATCCAAGTAACTGATGAGTCAACGCTAGCTGCAGCCGATAATGCAACGAGGATTTCACATGTGGAATGGACCGAAAGGGGGTGGATGAGCTGCATGACAACGCCACTTATCTAATGGGTGAGAAACGACTCCATCAGAGCAGCAAAATGAGACAGCAGGAGCAGAGCAATGAGCAACCGTTAGTAGGAAGCTGAACAATAAAAACAAAATCAAAAGAGGAATTATACAGGCACAAAAGCTACATTCATCCCAAGGCAGCAGTTCTCAGTGAGGAAATCGGGGACCCGGAGGAAAGCACCATTGTTTACTGCAGGGCCGAGTGGGAAATACAATCACATGATCCTGATTTCCTAAATGAACTCTCTGATCCATACATTTAGATAGAACATAGAACATTACAGCGCAGTACAGGCCCTTCGGCCCTTGATGTTGCGCCGACCTGTCATACCTATCTGAAGCCCATCTCACCTCCATTATTCCATGTACGTCCATATGCTTGTCCAATGATGACTTAAATGAACTTAACGTTGGCGAATCTACGACCATTTCATGCAAAGCATTCCATACCCTTACTACTCTCTGAATGAAGAAACGACCTCTGACAATTGTCCTGCATCTATCACCCCTCAATTTAAAGCTGTGCCCCCTCGTGCTCGCCGTCACCATTCATGGAAAAGGCTCTCCCTGTCCACCCTATGTAACCCTTTGATTATCTTCTATGTCTCTATTAAGTCGCCTCTCAACCTTCTTGTCTCTAACGAAAACAGCCTCACGTCCCTTAGTCTTTCCTCGTAAGACCTTCCCTCCACACTCGGCAACATCTGAGTAAATCTCCTCTGCACGCTTTCCAAAGCTTCCACATCCTTCTTATAATGCAGTGACCAGAACTGCACACAACACTCCAAGTGCGGCTGCACCAAAGCTTTATACAGCTGTAGCATAGCCTCATGGTTCTGGAAATCAATCCCTCTGTTAGTAAAAGCTAAAACACTGTATGACTTCTGAACAACCCTGTCAACCTGGGTAGCAACTTTCAAGGATCTGTGTACCTGGATATCGAGATCTCTCTGCTCATCTACACTACCAAACGTCTTACCATTCGCCCAGTACTCTGCATTCTGGTTACTCCGCCCAAAGTGAATCACCTCACACTTGTCCGCTTTAAACTCCATTTATCACTTCTCAGCCCAGCTCTGCAAAGCTTATCTATGTCTCTCTGTAACCTACAACATCCTTCATCACTGTCCACAATTCCACCGATATTAGTGTTGTCTGAAAATTTCCTAACCCACGCTTCTACGCCCACATCCAAGTTGTTTATAAAAACGACGAACAGCAGACGGCCCAACACTGATCCTTGCGGTACACCACTGCTAAATGGGCTCCAGGGTGAACATTTCCCATCAACCACCACCCTCTGTCTTCTTTGAGCAAACCAATTACTGATCCAAACTGCTACATCTCCCACAATCCCATTCCTCTGCATTTTGTACAATAGCCTCCTGTGGGGAATCTTATCGAACGCCTTGCTGAAATCCATATACACCACATCAACGGGTTTACCCTCACCCACCTGTTTGGTCACCTTCTCAAGGAACTCAATGAGGTTTGTGAAGCACGGCCGCCCCTTCACAAAACCGTGCTGACTATCCCTAAACAAATTATTCTTGTCTAGATGATTATATTTGAATACAATTTGACTTGAACAAAATTAAAAACAGAAGAATATTTTCTAAATCGTAAAAAATGTCCTGGAAAGATATTCTGAGTGCTTTTTTATCTTCAACAATAAATGGCTTTGTTTCTCTTCAATTCGTTGATACCAATGACTCATTTCTTTGTTCGTTTTCACGACCCAGCTGATGTGATGGCAGGTGAATCCAAACCTAACCACGTCCGGACTCCCTCTCTGCACTCTCCCAAATGACCCAGTTCCCAATCTTATTTCAGAAGCTCCTTTAAATTGACTTAGAGTCATAGAGATATACAGCATGGAAATAGACCTTTCAGTCCAACTCATCGATGCTGACCAGATATCCCCACCCAATCTAGTCCCACCTGCCAGCACTCGGCCCATATCCCTCTAAGCCCTTCCTCTTGATGTATCGGTTCAAATGCCTTTTAAATGTTGCAATTGTACCAGCCTCCACCACCTCCACTGGCACCTCATTCCATATACTTGCCACCCTCTGTGTGAAAAAGTTGCCCCTTTGGTCTCTTTTAAATCTTTCTCCTCTCACACTAAACCTATGACCTCTCCCCCAGGCAAAGGAGCTTTACTGTTTACCGTAACCATGCTGCTCATGATTTCATAAACCTCTCCAAGGTTACCCCTCAGCCTCCATTTCTCCAGGGAAAACAGCCCCTGCCTATTCAGCCTTTCCCTATAGACAGAAAAGTTCTGGACGACACTATTTAGCTGCAGCTTTCTCTCACACCTCCTCCCTCACTCTCCCAGCACACCTTCCCACCCATTTTATCCCACAGAGATGACGGTGGCTGGCAATTCATTCCTGGAGAAGTGCACTCCAAGGTAGAGGG